>NW_003852402.1:33723745-33740207 GCF_000181295.1 Otolemur garnettii | reverse complement strand
CCTCAGCCTCCCAAGTAGCTGGGGACACAGACGCCCACCACAATGCCTGGATATTTTTTGGTTGCAGCCATCATTGTTGTTTGGCGAGCCCAGGCTGGATTTGAACCTGCCACCTTAAGTGTATGTGGCTGGCACATTAGCCACTTGAGCCACAGGCTCCAAGTCGACCATCTAATTTTTTAATTATTATTATTATTTTTTAAGATACAGAGGCTTGCTATGTTGCCCAAGCTCAATGAACTCAGGCCTATGAACTCCTAGCCTCAACTAACCCTTCAAAAGTGTTAGGATTACAGGTGTGAGGCACTGCATCCATCCTGGAAGAGCTTTTCAGTCTGAAATTTCCAGTCTGCTATTTTATTCTTCAACAGCATTTATGCTATTTTTCTTCCATTTACTGTGTTTATTGTAGACACTATATATATTTTTCAATACTATATGTATCTAGTAAGCATTTCATATCTTTTCAGTTGGAATTCCTGGAGGACGGATGTTTTGCTCTTGACACAAATTGTTCTGAAATTTTTTTGTCTCTTTAAGTGTTTTATCAGGCTTATTTTAAGGCCTTAACTATTCTAATGTTGTTTCCTCAGACGATATATATCACTCAATTTTTATTTTCTTCACATTGTCTTGACTGTACTCCTTTGGTTTCTGGTTGTTTTTGTCTCTGTGATCATGTTATTCTAGGGGGCATCAGTTATTCTCTCTGGTAAGGGATGTGAGGAAGGGCCCATGTCCGGGTTTTAGTCTGTGTCAGGTGTAATTAGTGAGAGCAAAGTAGTTGGTCCCCTGAACAGAACACAATAAACAACTATTTTTTATGAGCAGTCCCATGTTTATATGTGTCAAGTCTATTGTGCTTTCTGATTTAGCACCTTGGACAATCTGTCTTGGTAATTGGTACCAACATTTAAAGTGAAAGGGAGACGCTGATAGTTTTAAAAGAATGTGGACAGATGGAAAAGCAGAGCTAGCGCTCAAAAGAAGAAACACAATCAGTGTGAAAAGTAATAAGATGGATGAAGCTTAAGAAGGAATTGATGAAGTGGAATGTCAGACTGAAGAGTTATCCTGAAAGGCAACAAGAAAGAATAATGTAAGATTTTAAAAAACCAATAATAGAAATAACCATAATGAACTAAGATACCCAGATGACAGAACCAGTGTGTAATGTGTAGTATGGAATGAATCAGTTAGCTATGAGCAAGCAAGCTGATCAGGTCTCAGCTACACCTCTGAGTGTTCTATAATGTATGTGAACTTCTAATCGTGTGTTTCTATGTGGAAAAAATAAAAAGATCGGGAAAAAATAATTCCTACGGTTAGTGATGAAAGTAAAATGAAAGGCCAGAAATAAAGAAATCCGTACTTTGTAGCCATAAAAAAACAAGTTTAAACATTGGTAAATCAAATTTCACTATTTTGCACAAAATCTATGAAACTGTTCCAGAGATCGTGTCCCTCCTACAAAAGCTGCCCACTGAACACGAGATAGAACTTTCGTGAAATTTAAAATGTCCTTAACATTTCACATGATGATTCAGCATCATTTACAAGAAAGTCCAGAGTTCCTACAAATAATCCCATGAGGCAACAAGCTGCTCAGGTCCCTTGTACTGCCACTGAACTTCACCGAAGCTTGGTTTGGAAATTTTAACTGCTTTGGAATTGACTTTGAAGCCTTGAAGTGGCAGCAGCTGACACGTTGCCATGGTTGCACTTCCTCCTCAGCTGAGGAAGCTATACAGAAGAAGGGATATAGGTCAGAAAGTGTTTCCACTGACAAAGCAACTGCATATTAAAATCAAATGCCTTTGTAAACATACGCTAAAAGAGAATTGCTAATCCTGGTATCAGCTTATTAAATGCAGAGTGGTTTATCTTTGGAATGGTGCAGCTAGCAGCACTGTGAGACCCGGGCATTCAAGGTTAAGAATACTCTTTTTCCTGAATATTGCCAGATCAACTTTTAAAAATAGGACCGTGATGAAACTTTACCCCATCAGTTTCTTCTATGTTCTTTGCAACTGGGGTATGCACATTCAATTGAATAATTCACCCACAAGTTAGTTCATCTCTGGATAAACTGCTCCAGGATCAGAAGGATCCACTCTCAGCTCAATAAACATCTGTGGGTTAGTTGATTCTTCACTCTGACAAAATGTCTTAAATGCAGTTGGAGCAAGATATAACTCAATAGAAGAAGGGAATAAAGATGAGAAAGGCGGGAAGGAATGAAGTAGAGCTGGCCAGTAGTTCAGAAGGAGAGCTGGCCAGTAGTTCAGAAGGAGAGCTGGCCAGTAGTTCAGAAGGCAGAAGAAAGGAAGGAAGGAAGGAAGAGAAGGAAAAAGAAGGAAGGGAGGATGGAGGGATAAGAGGGGGAAGGAAGTAGGAAGGAAGGGCAGGCCCAGGAATCATCGTAGTCTTTCCACCAAAGGAGGAAATAGTATTTGCAAGACAGTGGTTGAAATGGAAATTTGTAAGTTGCCTTTCATCTTCAGACAACTGTACCTGTTATCATGGGGTATTCTTTACTATGTTTATTAAATTTAGTTTGGATTAAGTTAACTCAACATACAGTCTAAGGGTAGTGTTTGATTGGTTTAAGCTAATAATATATATCCATTGTCCCCTGAATAAAATTACTATTTCAGGGCTAGGCAGTTGACTCAGTTTGAGCCAGTACATACATACGTGGGGGATTTTCTAGAAAATAAAAGGCTTTCAATCTTCTCCTGTAATGGTAATATGAAGGTTTGAAGTCTCTCTGAAGCCATCTTGGTACCACCAGTGAAAAGGTGGGAGCTGGTAGAAGCTACCAGTGATGTCGGTCTGGGGACAGAGACTCCCCAAGGAGAAGTGGCAGGGATCTAATGACATTTCGGCCTTGAACCAAACCACACAAACTACCACAGACTGTTCAGCTTCAAGGGAAATTACATTCCTTATTTTTTCTAGGCCACTTTGAGTTGCGTTTTCTATGTCTTACTCTTGGGAAAGAATACTGATAACATTCCCCTTAATTCCTAAATATTTTTACCCTTTGAGCCAAATGAAGGTAATTGAAGTAACTAAAACACAAAATAATGATTATATCCTTGGGTTAGAAATCCAAAAAAATCCCTTAAACATAGATGTGTGACTCCTGGGCGCTCTCAGAAGACATAGGGTATGACTCTAAGAACTGTGTAAGTGGCAGATGCCAGGATGAAATCATTTGTGTCACACCCAGACAAGGTAGGGCTGGGACAGCACAAAAGAGACAGGGTTCATCCTCACATGTCTGAGATAATAACTGTTTTCAAGGACTTTCCAAAAACCCTATAAGAAATGCCTCCCTTCACATCCTCACGTATCTGCTCTGTGTAACTTGCACATTTCATATTTATTCATATTTGTCTATGACAAGGTTTATTACTACACATTATTTATTACAGCAGTAATTCAGATAAAATGCAGAGGAGAATGGTGAGAGGGAAGGAGGGAGGGGGTGTGGGGCCACGGTATGTGACACTCGTCTTGGGGATGGGACACTATTATTAGAGGGACTTTACCCAGCAAATGCAAGCATTGTGACCTGGCTCTTTGTACATTCAATGATTCCCCAACAATAATAATAATTAAAAAAAAAAAACTAATAAAGCAAGCCTGTCACTTCAAAGAAAAACAAAATGCTCTGGAAAGGAACTCTTCCCAGTAATGACATCTCCTTCAATGACCTGGTGACACTTCTGGTTTTGAGCTTTTGAAACCAATAAACTCTCTTTCTAAGCTCTTCATATATCCCTCTCCCTTTCTGCCAATAAAGTTCTCCCTTCCCCCTTCCCTCACTGGACGCTCCTGGGGTTGCCCACTCTTTGCAACCCAGATTCTAATCCTCATTTCTCCTTCCCCAATAAACTCAACATATTTGGAGGCTTTTTTCTAGTTTTGTGGAAGGCTGACAGAGTGTAGAAAACTGCAGGAGCTAGCTTAAGAAGCAAAGAATTAAATGGGAGGTAGATAATTTACTTTCAACAATCACAAATGTGAAAACAGAGTAATTAAAGTTAAAAATTACCCGGGAGGTGACAGAACTGATGAGGGAAGGAGCTGATACCCAGGTACTTTGGCTTATGGAAACTCTCCCCCAATACATATTAGCAAATGGATCCGTGCTGTCTATGTTACATTCTTACACCTAAAAATTCCACCTGTTTATTGGCAAATCTATTAGTAATAAAACCAGCATAGCTGTTTTATTATAAGGAATTTGATTGGCTTTTATCTCTGACTCCTTGGAATTAAACTCTTGGGGTGCCCCAAGCTACAAGACCTCTTTATTATTTATAGCAGATTTTGATAATTTATGTCAGTAAGATAACTCATGAGGGCTCCTAATTAGCTAAAGTTAGTAAGATGATTTTGGATGGGGACTGGCCCCTCCAGAAAAACCAAACGTGTGATGAAGGGATTAGAGCTTTGAGTCACACAATGCCAGCCCAAATTCTAACTTCAAGGGAAAGTAGAGAGGCTGAAAATGGAGTTCAGCCAGGTCACCAAGAGTTGATCAAACAAAAGCTCAGGACACCCAAACTCAGCGCAGCCTTCTAGCTGGGGAACACGCTGATACACCAGGAGAGTGATGTGTCCTAATTCCCCAGGGAGAATTCACAGAAGTTCTGTTTTTTCCCGGACCTCACGGTATATGTCTGCATTTGGCTGGCCCTCTTGATTTATGTTCATTACAATAAAAGTGTAAACATAAAGTGCAGCGCTTTCCTCAGTCTTGTGAGTCATTTTAGCGAATTACAGAACCTGATGGAGCTGTGGCCAGTCAGAAATATGGGTGGCTCCCATTGACCTCTTATGTGCGACTAATGTATGAAATCAGGGCAGCCGTGTTAGGGACCATATCTTGTAATTTGTACGGTTGATGCGAACTCCAGCTGGCTAGTGGTGGAACAGACTTGCAGTATACCCAGTTTGATTTGGGCCAGTTGGACTGAACTGGAACAATAACACCCACCACAATGAGATTTTGAGAACTTTACAAAATATTAAGAAAATGGTGTAATTCAAATTCAAGTCTAATGCAATTATATGTATTTTTTTAAAAAATAATTGTCCCTTTCTCCAGCAAACTATAGTTAGGATTCCAGAAGAGTTTTAGGGAATGCACTGAGCTTTTGGAAGACAATTTGCAAAAAGACTTGTGAAAAGAGTTATGTTGTTTCAATAACTTCTAAGTTAGAGATACTGATGTTCAGAGCTCACAGTTGCAGGCTAAGAGACAAATGACAGAATTCAGTTTGCACTTGCAGGTAGCGGTATACAAATTCCCTTCATACCTCATTCTGTAGTGAGGACGGAGTCCTTTCGAGATATTTCATTTGTTTCTATTAGAGTCACTGCGAGGAGTTTGGAGGGGAAGAAGCTGCTGCATCCCACGTGATGATGTGACTTCAGAGTCTAGGAGTGAGTCCAGGGCTCATATTCAGGTCATTTAACTCAAAAACCTGTGTGTGGGGGCGGTTTCTGTCATAATATACTGATCTAAGAATTAAGATAGGGTTTTGCTAATCTATAAACTGGAAATGTGTACTTACATATTCATAATTTATGGTCATTTTTACAGTTCCCATAAAATCCACATCTCCTCCCTAAGATCCTGTACACAATCCCATTTCCTATGAGAGAAGATGCTTATTAGAAAACCACTAGCATTGCCAGGAGTTCCTGAGTGCTGATTTAATGTCAGCGATCATGATCATATAGTATTTGCACAATTGTACTATTTTCTCCAGCAAACTCCAGCTATACCAGAGCCAGCCCAGACTTGGCTACTGACATTACGGAAGGGAGGGGTAGGGGGATTCCAAAGATGTTACTAATGAATCATCAATCCAATTAAATTAAAAAAGAGGTGAAGACAGGAAGGGGGTGTGAATAGTGAGAATGTGGAGAGGTCAGTGGATTAGAGGATACAAAGACAGAACTGTTTTATGGGACACTTCCATAGTACAGGCAGAGTGGCAGAAAGGGTCGAAGTTGCCAGAATATTTTCTAGTCTCATTTCAAGTCTTCCTCAGTGAGTCAAGAGACACAACTACCCTAGTTGTCTGATACAGAAGAAAAGATGTATAACATAAAGGCAAATACTGGTACACCCCAAAATAAAGTGGTCAGCTCAGTCTTTTTTCCAGTACTTTATGAATTTAAAAAACAAATATGCTGATGCTGTGGCTAAATAATTTACAAATTATTTGAGGTGATTGGTGGTGTTTGACAGATTTTCACATGAAATTAAATCTAGACCTATTCAAAGAGCCCCTCCCCTTGTAGGGGACATTCCTGAAATCAATTTCCAACTCTGCTGCCCCAGGAGACAAGAAGCCAGTTAAGTCCAACTTATCAAGAATGGAAAATATTCCTCTCTCTCAAAGCCTACCGTGTCACCACACTCCATGGACTCCTAGCACACTGTGTGTACTCCTCAGAGCAATGAGGGAGCTGGTATCATGTCTTTGTTTTATAAATATATAAACAGTGCTCATTTGCAATGCATTAGGTAAGAGTTTTGAATACTTTATAACCACCAATACATTTAATCCTAACATAGTAGTGCTTACTTCATGAGATAACTTATTATTATGTGCATTTTTTTTTTTTTTTGGAATAAGGAAACTGAACTACAGAGAAGAGAAATAAGTTTCTCAAGGTCACAGCTGAAAAATGGTGTGGTTTGAACCAAGACTATCTAACTCCAAGTCTAGGCATTATCCACTCCATTTTCCTGCCTCTCAGTGGTTTTTAATAGACCTTAAACTTCTGGCCAATGAAAGAGTTAGAAGAGGCCCTTAGGCGGTGGGAACAGCAGGAGCAAATGCATAGGGAGAATAGGAGTTTTGTTTTGTTGTTTATAAATTCACTGTGCTCAAATGGATTTAGTGACTAAATTTCGGATGGAATGAAATAATACAAGCAAATGAAAATACAAACATTAACTAAAATGTTAAAATACATATTTGAATAAAAATGCAAAGAAAATACTCTGAGTACAAATAGCACATTTCAGCGTATTGACAGTATCATTCCTCTATCTTTGATGAGTCCAGGCCATTTGCTAGAATAAAATTCACCTTTTGGGGGGAGTATACTGAAGCTCCCAAAGATGAATCCAGATTCAGTGGTTCACAACTAGATGAACTCAAAGGACTTAGTATACAGTTTTACTCATGGCTAAATTTTATTACAGTAAAATATTACAAAGCAAAAGCAGTGGAAGGAAGAAAGGAAAGAAAGAGAGAGAGAGAAGGAAGGAAGGAAGGAAGGGAGGGAGGGAGGGAGGGAAGGGAGAAGAGCAAATGGAAGAGGAAATTAGTCACCAGTTTTCAGGAGTCCTCTGCCAATGGCATTGCATAGGACACATATAATTCCTCCAGTATTAAGTCATGACAACACTTATGAAGGGTTTTCTGCTGGAAGCTCATTGTAGACTCAGCATCTGAGGTTTTTACTGGGGACTTATCACATACTCACTTTGTCCCTCATATGTACCCAAATTCCAGAATCCCAAAAGGAAAGCAGGTGTTCAACATAAATCACATTGTCTGTAGAGACATTTGAGTACAATGAGCCACTCTCATTTAAGGAAAGTTTGATATTGGTGTAGGAAGCTGTTTATTGCCCAAGTTCCTAGATATCAGCTTATGGTCAACCTAGACCCAGCAAGCAGGACTTTCTAAGCATAGGCAGCCTCAAGCCTGCCACATTAACTCTTTCCTGAACAGAGTCTCTAAGACAAAAGTGCCTTTATCAGGTAAAAAAATATTGCCTTTTATTTTGAGTATGAAATTTTAAATGAAGAGACTATGTTGTCTTTAATAAATTGATCATTTGAACTATGTTATTACTTGATGTGATGCCAAATCACAGGGCCCAAAACTGGTCTAAGTGTGGACTATGGTTGCTGGGTAATTTGTAAAGAAAATGCATTTAGTTTTCACAGTTTCTGGAGGTTGGAAAGTTCAATATCAAGGTTCTAACATCTGATGAGTGCTTCATGCAAATTCATCTCATGACAGAATACGAAAGGGCAAGAGAAAAAGAGAAGACAATAGTGACTTTTACTAACAACCCACTCCCAAGATAGCAACATTCACCTTTTAGTGATCCTGCCTCTTAATATTGTCATAATGGCAATTACATTTGAACATGAGTTTTGGAGGGGACATTCAAACCATAGCAAACCCTCCCATTCTAAAGTATACTGAAAAATATTCTTGCAAGACTTCCAAGAAGGTGGCCCTTGGAAGCTAGGCAAATTTTAGTCTTTCTTATACCTTAAGAATTTATGGACTTGTAATAGTAGGGGGCTTAGTGAGACCTACATGCTCAAAGATGAAAGGCCTTAATTTTTTCATCCTCTGGGCAACACATAACTCTTCCAGAGAGTCTTTACTTAGGGAAAGAAAAGATCCCAACAGCCATGATTGTGGTATTGGGGCTCGCAGATTCAATTTGGAAAAAAATGAAGATAGATGATATTTCTGAAACAATTTTCTGATGGCAAATTCATATCTGATACAGTGCCTATCCGTTGAAGGGAAATCAGTGATAACATAGGAAAAGGCTTTGAAATACACTAAAACTGAAAGATGAAAATCTTAAGCTGGAAAAATGACTCTAGTACAATATTTCTAGTGAAAATTCGTGAATATATGATCCCATGAAGGTGTAATATACATGTATAATAAATTTTTATGATGAAAGACAGAGTAGTCTGTTTCTTATGTTTAATAAGTGTTATTAATAAATGCACATGTGCAGGTATCCAATTCTAGACTAGGTAGACTGTATTTGAAAGAAAAGTTTTATACCTGAAAGCCAAACACTAGTAAGCACAAAAGTAAACACTAAAATTTTCTACTTTTATAGCCTATGGACTTGAGAAAACTTTTCCTAATCCTGTGACTGTTTTCTTCAATTCATTAGAGATTGTTCACAATGTTTGCCAAATTTTCTTGTAGAATTATCCTAGACCTTTAAAGCACTTTGTAATTTTTGAAACAGAGGAAATTTGTGTGTCCCAATTGATTTTAATTTGTAGTCCAGGACATCTCAGCCATTTTTTTTTTTTTTTTTGGTTGGGGCTGGGTTTGAACCCACCACCTCTGGCATATGGGGCCAGCCCCCTACTCCTTGGAGCCACAGGCACCGCCCATCTCAGCCATTTTTTACTTAATAGTATTCATTTAGAAACAATACTGATAATTTATACAACCAAAAAATTACTTATGTCTGTTTTTGCTATTTAAATATTTCTTAATATTTCTGTTCTGTGGAGTTTCACCTATGATAACAATGTATTTAAAATGGAAAAAATAGCATTTCCTCTTGGGTGAAATATAATAAAATAAACAAATCAATATTTTCAACCACCTCCACTGAAATCAGTTATAAATTTTGGTTTACAAACTTTAGTATATCTATACAATAGAAAATTTCTCATGGAATGGCTGATTTTATTTGTTCACAAGTCTTCGAATTCCAGAACATATAATTTAAATATTATATCTGCACACATGTTAAACATATATTAAACAAATGTTTGCATCTTAATAAAAACCAATTGAAAATTTTCTAGATATATTCTGTTGTCTAGTATGTTTCACATTTTTTTCCCCTAAAATAAGATGTGCAACGGCCATAAACTGTTAGCTGGGGAAATCAGTAATTTTGCATGTTTTAGTTCATTAATCTCATTCAGATGCATGAATCTGAATGTAGTTAGTAATATTATTTAAAACACTTCAACTGACTTATTTCCACATTTTAAATGCTCCTATGCAAAAATATTGCCTTTTACTTGATTACAAATGCTCAGAATACTACTGAAGGCTTACTCTCTATAACTTAACAAGTCAAGGAATGCATTCTGCTGTCTTGGTTTTATCATTTGTACAAGTTTAGAATCCATTATCATTCAATAATTATTTACAGATTTACTGGAAATCCACCACCATTCTTTCTAATAGAAGGGGTGACTCCAAAATAAAAAAGGAATAAAAAGCTCGGCGTCTGTAGCTCAGCAGCTAAGGGCACCAGCCACGTACACCAGAGCTGGCTGGTTCGAATCCAGCCCGGGCCTGCCAAACAGCAATGACAACTACAACAAAAAAATAGCCAGGCATTGTGGCGGGTGCCTGTAGTCCCAGCTACTTGGGAAGCTGAGGCGAGAGAATCGCTTAAGCCCAAGAGTTTGAGGCTGCTGTGAGCTGTTATGTCACGGTACTCTACCCAGGGCAACATAGTGAGATTCTGTCAATAAAAAAAAAAAGGAATAAAAAAGAACAAAAAGTGAAAGAGGCTAGACCGTGAAACATAACAGGTGGCGTAAGCAGTTGGTTTATTTGTTTGTTTTCCATCTCTATGGCATGGTGGTAAAAACTTCAGATTTATTGTTTTTTCATTTTTGCCAGAGACTCTCACATCCCTAGACAGTTAACTTTTCTAAGATCAGAAAAAGAAAATAAAGCATACAAATATTAAACAAATGTCACAAACATTAAACAAAAACTTGGTGCTCTCTGATAGTATTTCTCCTGGGTTATTCATCTAAGGATTTGTTGCAACAAAATTCTTTTAAAGAAGTTTTGATACTGCGAATGTCTCTCATTAAGACTCCTGGAGACGGATGTGGGTGGAAGCGATTAATTGAACCAACAGCTCCTGTTTACAAAACAACTGTGGACAGTTTGTGTGTATGATAAATGACAGACTAAGGAAATCAAGAGCAGGCAGTACTGTCAGTGTCAGACAACCTTTAGAGGCTAACTGGGCTTTCACTAATGGTATGCTGAGAAACCTGACTCTTCAAGTTCATTAACATTGCCAAGTTCTGATCAGGGCTTTGGAGTTGCGAAATGACTCAAAATAAATGCCCAGTGTTGAATTTCTTGCAGCCTAGTGGGGGATGCAGGCGCATAACACATCATTTCAGCAGGGTGGTACCAAGTGTTAAAATTTCCTTGTTTCCCCCTAAGTCTTTCCCACCTTAATAAATGGTAACTTCATCTTCCATTACTCAAGTCATTCTTTTTTTTTTTTTTAATTTCTAAGAGTTTCATTGAGGTAGCTGAAGTCATCCTTGACTCTTATTTTCTATTGTTCCCCCAGAGGTCCCAGAACAAAAAGTGCTCCTCTCTTTCTTTCACACCCCTATGCGCAAATTCCAATGAATCTTACCGCTTCTAACTCCACCTCTACCCTCGCATCAAACCCATCAATCATCATTTCTATGGAGCATTAATAAAATCCAGCGTTCTTCCTGCTTCCGCACTTGTACCTTGCAAATCCATGCTTAACATGACAGCCAGATGGCTCCTATGTGCAAGTCTGGCTACGTCACTGTGCAAACCTGCCTGCTGCTTCCCAACTCACTTGAGTAAAAACAAAGCCCCATGTGGGCTGAGAAGTCCCTTCAAGACGCTCCCCGTCGGAATCCTCCTCCAGTCCTCCCAGCCCCGGGTCTTCACTCAGCCACGCTGCTTTCCTTGCCTTCCTCCAACTCCACACGCTGACTTTTGTCTTTGAATCCTTTTTTTTTTTAATTAAATCATAGTTGTGTACATTCCATTTCCTCTTGTTCACAGTTTTCTTTCCCCTTGTTTTTCCACCTCTATCTGTTCTTTACTCAAAACTCATTTTCTCAGGGAGGCCGTGTTTGTACGTGGTATTTCAAACTTCATACCCCGGAACCCTCAGCACTGTTTACTCCACTTCTTTATTTTTTTCTCTACGGGCGCTTCCCTCCATGACGTGATATCTAGTTTTGTATATATTTTGATTCTTGGCACCAGTGACTTGATGGTAACCCCCAGGAGGGCAATGGTTTTGTTTGATTCACTGTTGTTTCTTTAGCAGTTAGGACAATATACAATGTATAGTAGTTTCTCAATAAGTATTTGTTGAAATAATGACTTTTCTTTCCAAAGTGCTGTCTGCGTCCCTCAGACAAACTGTCCTTCTTTCTCTGGATGTCTGTAAATGTTGTCACCTATATAACATCTATGTGGACACCTGTCTGGCTGGCAGACTGAACTTTTGAGTATAACTGCAGGGACAGGGCCAGCTGCATAACTTACAAAGTTCAGTTCAAAATATAATTGTGATCTTTCTTATTTTAAATCATTAAGAGGCTTGGCACCTGTAGCTCACCGAGTAGAGTGCCAGCCACATCCATGGAAGCTGGCAGGTTCCAACCTGGCCTGCGCCTGCTAAACAACAATGACAACTACAACCAAAAAAATAACCTGGCATTGTGGCCGGCGCCTGTAATTCCAGCTACTGGAAAAGAGAATCACTTAAGCCCCAGAGTTTGAGGTTGCTGTGAGTTGTGATGCCACAGCACTGTACCTAGGGTGACATAATGAGACTCTGTCTTAAAAAAAAAAGTAAGAATTTTAGCATGGCAGCTCCCAAGTACTAAACCAAGGGTGGCGTTCTTCTAAATACAAGCTGTATGTCCATGAATCCATCCTCTATATCTCTTAATCTCTACACACCAATAATTAGCAATATCACTGGTGAAAAATAGACATTCCATAAATGCTTATTGATTGAATGCTTATATCCTTACCAGAGGAATTTGAAAATGTCCTAATTATATATGACCATCACAGAATATCTGGAAAAATAATTATAATGGAAAGCCTTGATCAAGTGAAATGTGTTTTGTAAGTGATAAGATAATTTCAAAGGAAAGTCAGAATTAGGTGTTATCCCAGGTTCTAATTCACTGTGACATTTCTGCTCCAGATTTTTAGACCTCTCCAAATTTCCTGTCTTAGACATTAAAAAACAAGATGAAGGGGAAGAGACATCATTCTAATCTGTTCTATTTCATTTTACCAAATAAGCCTTTATTTTATTTGGGATGTAAAGCAATTTATTCAAGATAATATCTCCTAGAATCATAAGGGTGATGGATTCTGTCAATGCATATACTTTTTGAATTATCTGTATTAACTGAAAAGAAGAAATCTAATATAGAGAGAGGCCATTTTTTCTTGATATAAAATCAAATCTATATGTTTCAATGATCGATAATATTTATATTTATTAACAATAATTTGGTTTTCCATTCCCAAGTCGAAGGGAGATTTTTGTTATCCTTGTTTCCTGTGGCTTATTTTGGAGAAAACAGGAATTTGAAGATAAGTTAAATTCCAAGAGAATATTTCCCAAAGAATAGCAGGTATGTCTATTTGTCATATCTAAATCTAAAGATGGTTGCATTAGAGAAAATGGTTATTGTATTTTCTTTTGTGCTGACATGAAGAAGTCTGAAAGTCTCTGAAATCTGCACTGTTCTAAACAGATGAATGAACAGAGATATGATTGAATTAGTAAATAAAAGTGAGCTTTCCACAGAAGTTGTAGAAATGCAGGATGTTCAGTTAATCTACCTTTCCTTCACGTCCTCAAGGTCAAGGCCGCCTTTTCCTATTAAGGACAACAATAGGAGATAGCACTTTGGTATAGCACTTTTTATCTTTCAAAGGGTTTATTTTTCCTTTTTCACAACATCATTGTTAGGAAAATAGGACAGGTACGTTATTTTTATCCTTCAGAGTACTGTGTACACAGACATTGAACATAATTTGTGAAAAATAGAAGAAAAAAGGAGCTAATAAAGAGTACGGGATTTCAGTGAGCATTTAGAATGGATCATTTTTGCTACAGTTAATACTTCCCTATTATTTTAATGTTGTATTATTGCCACCAAAGTATATCCAAACCTTTAATTTTATTATCCACTTGCAAGCACTATGAGAATAGAGAAGATTAATTCAGTATGGAAGCAAGTGTCACGTTTTCCATTTTTCTGTTAAGTCTCTTATAAGCCAGTATTGTTTCCTTAAATCTGCAAGTGATAGGCCCAGGTTATAATCGCTTACTCTTTAGTATTTTCTGATCATTCTGTAAATATTTTCCCTACTTAAGAAACTTAAAACTTATGGTGATGCTATACCACATTTCGGATTCAGTATATAGAATAACATCCTCTAAATTCAGAAAATAAGTGAAGAGAGTTTTAAACAGCAGAAGTTGACATTTTGAAAACTAACATTAATAAAATATCATAATGGTTTATTGTGATTTTCAATAATTCTTTATTATATATAGTCAATGACTTGAATAGGTCCTTGAGTTTAATATACAAAATTAAAAACATTTTTGAATGAAAGAATACCATGTGATTATTTCCATGAGTAAACTGGTTTCTTCTGGACAAATGAACATCCAGAGGTCATATTTCTGCATACACTCTATTACTGATGTTCATGAAGAAACAAACAGTTAACAGAGATCCGCAAAACCTAAAAGAAAACAATAACAGATCAAAATCTAATAAGAATAATTTATAAAACTAACACTGAACTATTTAATCACCAAATGCATATTGTAAATGGAAAGGGGATAAAACAGGTTAAGAAACTTTCAAGGTAAGGTGACATAGTTGTCAATAAGAAATGGGCAGAATAAGTCTTCCAGAGTAACCCACCTGCAAGTAAATTCATGCATAAAATAGAAAAGAGAAAAACTTCTTATATTTAAACTACATGGGCTATCATTGGCTAGATGCCTTGATGTACTGATAATTTGTGTTTTGTTCATTTTTTTAACTATGTCATTAAACCTACAAAAATACCTCTTTTTGTATAGGATCATAAAAGGTGGTGTACAGAGGATAGAAGTTTCCAATGTTCCAGCATGAATACAATATCGAATAAACATTTTATTTTTTTGATAATAAACATTTTAAAACAATGACATGAATACTTACAAGAATGTCTAGTAAGTTTACTAGAATGTCTGTCTAGTTTAATACCATTCTGAAACAAGCACTGTTACCAATTAATGAGATGGAACTCTAGTTCAGTGACTTTGTAGATCAGTATACAATCAAATGTAGGATCATTTCCTATTCTAGAAAATGATGCATTAAGTGTTTGTTCCAATGCTATAGTCTCCAGGATGATAATCTACCCACTCTTAATAGTTTCTTTGCACTTGTTCTTACCAGTCTTTAACTGAGACTGAAGAAGGGTGACCTGCTTCTAAATCCTAATTCTGCAGTCGACACTGTGCAGGTCATAGACTGTGTCTATTTTGCTTCTCATTGTATCTCCAACTCTAGTACATCATGTGACACACAGTAGGTGCTCTCCTGCTCCAAATTAATTGAATGAGAAAATGAACAAATGAGCATATTAGTGAACAGTGGCTCTTACTAATATAACTTCTGCCTAGATGTCAGAAGTTTGCAAACTTGCAGACTGCTCAACATGATGCTCTTATTGCAAAGATAGAAAAAATATATATAATATAATAAATATACATAATATCATAAATATATATACTGAGATATAGGAAGATATATGAGAACTATGAACAGATAGATCTCTCAAAGCAATGAAATCGACCTCCAGGATGACTACTTATTAGCAGGCTCCACCCACCTGGCTAATTAAGGAATTGACCATACCCCTCCTAGATATGAATAGTCTCAAGGTCCTGGCTCTTGTTGTATTAGCTTCTTTGATTAAGTCTTCACTTAGGTGTTCCAAAGTCTATTTTAGTGTATGATACTTAATATTTTTTACCTTTAAACAAACATACCAGCAAAAGCTTACCTCTAAAGCGGAAAGTCCCAAGTTAATTCCAAGTAAAGTTAAAGCGTTAACATTATACCGTGTGCTGATTCTATCTCCACAACCCTAAGGAAAAGAAATGACTTAGATTGACTTGGAGATGAAAATGGTCTGGTACATAATTATATTACAAAGAAGGAAAGGCACAGGGACACTGATGATTAACAAAAGTCTAAATAGTAAGCTAGGGTCTAATTGGAGACTGTAGTTATGGTCCAGAAGCTTTGTGTGATAGCAGGATATCTCAGTTGCTAATTTTAAAGTTGCTAAGATGTTGTCATGTAATTAAAGTCAGAAATGTATTAAGTTTTGGAAAGAGATTTGTTGTTCTATAGACTATTGAATTCATCAGGACACAGGGGTGCCCCTTACCAACTGAGAGCACATTACTAGACACTAGTGAATGCCTAATACCTGGGTAATAGTGAACTCTATATATACTATAATTTCCTCATATGTACATACATCTAGCAAAGTTTAACTTATAAAGTATGCACAGTATGGGATTAACAACAATTGATGGCTCGGCGCCTGTGGCTCAATCGGATAAGGTGCCAGCCACATACACCTAAGGTGGCGGGTTCGAATCCCTAGCCCGGGCCCACCAAACAACAATGATGGCTGCAACCAAAAAAAAGGCCAGCGCTGTGGCGGGTGCCTGTAGTCCCAGCTACTTGGGAGGCTGAGGCAGGAGACTCGCTTGAGCCCAGGAGTTGGAAGTTGCTGTGAGCTGTGAGGCCATGGCACTCTACCCAGGG
>NW_003852402.1:33681552-33722926 GCF_000181295.1 Otolemur garnettii | reverse complement strand
AAAAAAAAAAAAAAAAAAAAAAAATTTACTCGGAATTCAAAATTGACCTGAAAAACACAAGGATAAGCTTTGATTTATCTTTACCTCTAGGTAAGTTTCAGTGGCTCATCACAAAACCATTTTTGAATGTAGGTTTAATGCAAGAACAGGGCACCCTCTCTGAATTTTCTGTATTCTTATTCTTTATCCGATCTGTATAATTGTGTTGGCCACAACACTGTAACTATGAAAAAGGTTCTATGAATTTTACCTTAAAAAATTCAAAATGCAGTTAGTTTTTAATTGTTTAATTTATTACTTTATTACTGTTATTGTCAAGCAGAGCTAAAGATTGCTGCTTATATTGGTGAGTTATGATTGGGTAAAATTATTATGTCTAAATTTTATCTTGTGGGAGTTCAGAAGTGAAGATATGCTTGATATGCCCATACAGAAATGATGTTTAGGAATAAAATAAAAACAGAGAACCACCTGAAGTGTGTTTTGCTCATAACTATAGCAGTTCTCCTTATGTGTACTACTTATTCAAAATACGCTGTCAGACGTGGTTACTCTGTCTAAAAATAGATTCAAGTCTATATTTCTACTTTCCTAGGCATAATGTAAGGTGTAAAAACTGCCACAAAGAACAAAAATAAAAATAGGATAATAACACTAATCATATAAATGATTAAACTAAGAAATGTCTAATTTTTAGTGCTGATTCAGAAAGCCAATTCAGTGGGGAAAAATGAGAGAATCCTCTTACATACTTGTCACCTCGGGAATAAAGGTTGTAGTGAATATTTGATCATTTTCTTAACTTGCTATTGAAAATGATAATATCAGTACTCTAAATGACTAAAATAGCGCTTTAGAGTTAGGGTACTGAAAATTAGTTCAACCAACAAAACCTATACATATTATCTCAATTACATGGCTAGGAACTGTAAACCGGAATCTCATGAATAATAGCGAGGCCATACACAGAGCTGATCTCCTGCTGGTCACTTTCTGGCCATAGGACAGTTCATTCGTCTGCTGCCAGTTCTAATGCAGTCTGGAAATGCCATCCACACGCAGATCACATGCATCAGAGTAAAATAAGAGGAGTAAAAGCATTTTAATTCTGTTTCACTTCTCGTAAGATCTCATTTCTGTTATCACAGGTACTAAAAATAATAGCTATTTTTCTGTGAGGCATCTAGGGTAGCAGTGAAGAGTACAAAAATCTAGTGCCAGACTGTGTGGGCTTGAATCCTGGCTCTGTCACTCGTTAGCTGTGCAATCCTGGATAAGTTATTAAATTTCTCTGTCCTTCATCTATAAAATGAGAACTGCGTCTACCATATTGGGGTGGGAGGATTAAGTAAGTTAATACAGGCACTATATCTGGTCCTACGTAAAGGAGTACTAGTTTATTGAGCACTCACTACGTTCCAGGTGCTGACCTATTCCTGCCAAACATTTGGCTGAAATTATCAGTTCTGTTTCCTTCCCCTTCAGCTGTCTAGAAAAAATCTCAATTTTCATTTTTTCTTGACAACCAGAGGTAGGGTTTCACTAAGATGAAACTTGGAATTTAGAGGTTACCTGTCCCAGGTTCACAGCACCACTGCACGACAGTCCTGGCATGCAGGCTCAGACGGTGACCAGGCGCTGTGCTGCTGGCACCAGAGCCTCCGGCTTAGACTTGCCTTCTGATGGGTGCAGAGGACAGGGTCTCCCCTTGTGCAAAAACCACCAGCACTTTTCCAGATGTCAGCACTTTAAAAGGCACATCAATCAAGGCAGAAAGAAAAAAAAAAGAATTACAGAAGGAGATAAAAACTCAAGATTCGTAAGCGGGGGCAATGCTCTGTTACCCAGTTTGTCTGGAAGAAAGGCAAAAACTCTCATTCCCTGCCCCTCCTCTCTCCCCTACCCTGCAGTGTCACCCTCGACACCTAACTTTTAGTTAATTTCATGTGACTGTTTCCTGTATGCATTTGGAATAGTCCACTTGGGTCTACTTCAGGCTTGTCTTTAGATCCATACTGAGAAACGGCTAAAGCAATTCCGCCATAGTTGATGAAAATTGTATTAAGACTGAAAGTTTCATGGAAATGTACCCTGATGGTTCCTCAGGAGTACCAACGTGAAGAGAATATTCACTGTCAGTTTGTTGTTTTCTGCTGATTCTAAGTATTTTCTTTCCTTTAACCAACTCGGGGGTCATCGAAGCGTTTGGTTTTCACTCTGTGCTGTATAGGAAGAATGTATTGGGCTTGTTTCATGAGTAGGGAGGAAGTACAGTTCTATTCGGAATATCTAAGGGAGATTTCTTCTCATAGCCTCAGACAAACCATAAAAGACTTTGAAACGGACCAAAAAAAAAAGTTACTCAGTGTCTCCTAAATGGAAACTGGGCTTTTTCTAGCATATTTCAGGTGAAATATAGGGGTACCTTTTGTGTTTTTCTTCCTAGATAAAATACAAATTTTATTAATGGTCTATTTCATGAGTGATAATTTATTTTACAACTTTGCAAAACGTAGCAAACCATAATCATTCAAATGATTCATGGTCAGAGAAATGAAAATAAATTTCCTGCTGAGGATACATTTAATTCCTCCCTTCTTCTTCTTTTTTTTTTTTATTAAATGATAGCTGAATACATTAATGCAAACATGGGGTACAGTGTAGTGTTTTCATATACATTTTGAAATACTTTCATCAGGCTGGTTCACATAAATTTCATGTCATTTGCATAGTCATTGTGTCAAAACATTTATATTCTAGTTCTAGAAAAGATCACTTGTACCCTTGTTAGACAGATAATTCCTCCCTTCTTCAAGCCTGTTTTACACCTAATAAGTGTTGGCTTATATAAGTGTATTCTCTTTAGAATCTCCCTTGAATCAATTTTTATATATTATCAGTTCTCTTATTAATCAAGACATTATGTAAAATCATTGACATGGGCTGACCGTATTTTTGACAAGAATGATGATTTTTACATTTTAAAATATTAGCCTTTCATTATGCTGTCAGGGCTTAGAATGTGACACCCAAAATATGGCACCTTGGCATACTGAGTATTTTAAGCTGAAGGAAATTGGAAGAAAAAAAAAAAAAACTTTGGAAATAGGAAGGTCACTCTTTGGCCTTCTCTTACCTTTCTTCCCTGAAATGGGACGTCAAAAAGTTTTCTGATCTATATTCCCTGGAACTAGGCCATAAGATCCTCATTCCAGAGGGGGCTCTACCCATACCCAGAAGCCAAGAAACATCTGAACAAATAGGCTTTGAAAAGTTTCCGCGGGATTATTACTGTTAGATCATCCCCCTTGCCTTCTGATTACACTTCTGCATGACTGTCCATAAAATTACAGTTTTCCCTAGGTATCTGGGCTGGGGCATAAGAGATTTAGAGGCTTATAAGAGCTTAATCCAGTCTGAATGCAGAAGACAAAATGATGTAAACAAAGCTGTTAGCTCCGGGGTCAGCTGGGCATTCGAGTCCAGAGTCTGTCATTTGACCATGAAATACCTTAGCAAGTATTTCTCATCTGAAAGCTTTAGTTTCTTCTTCTACATAGTAGGACTCACAGTGCATCTGAAGGGGCTGGTCTGAGGATTCATAACATAATCCCTGTAGAGAGCTTTTAACAGTATCTGGCACAGGGGCATTATCAATCAATAGTTCTCATTTTAATATATGTGTAGAGGAGTATGTGAATAATATTTAAGTAAATCTAGGTGATGTTGGTAAACTATATTTGTGTGTTAAGAGTTCTTGTGTGTTGTATTTAGGTTCTGACGCCAGGCTTAAAAGTTTGAGGCACATGGGTTGAGATCCAAGGCTTTGCCACCAAAACTGTTTTCTATCTGTTCTGGCTGACATACTTTCAAAATTCAACAGATATGGACTTGGACATGGATTCACACACACACATTTTGGGTATAGAGAGAATACTTTTCAGCTCTAAATGCCAAGCAATTAACAATAGACCTCAAATGATGAGCTATCCAGTAAATTTGCCAAGCAAATTAGAGCAAATGAAATTAAAAGCCAGTGGTGCTATTCAGAAAAGATTTGGGGGAACTTTGGCCATTACACAGATGAATGAAACTTGAGGAATCAATGATAACTTGATCAGTTAACGGTAACTGTGTAAAATAGGCAGATGACAACATCTGCTCAGGGCTGCGAAGTAGGTGGTTGATCTCTGAGCACGCTCAGATCTGTATGATGTCAAGTTCATGCTCCTTTCACTAGGGGACAATCTCTGTGATACAAAGGCAGACTTCACTGAACTGAAACACTGAAGTTTCTTAAATAATTGAAAGTAACTGTAGCTGTAATGGATACATTTTATTACCCTGAAGATGTTTTCAGGAGATTCATTACAAGCTAAATTGACAAATACAAATCCTGCTACTTATGTCTCATCATCCTACCTATGAAAACTAGGTGAATTGTTCAGTATGTATTCTTTAAATGAAATTGCTAATTTTCAAATTAATAAAAGTCTAAATGTATAATATTTCTTTACTAAAATATAACATAACATAACCATTGAAAGTCAGTAGTGGTAGCCAGAGTTGGTAGGAGAGGGATGGAGAAAAAGTACAGGAATTTAAATGCCTAACTTAGTACCACCTCTTGTTCCCCTATATTTTGGAGTATTTGTAACTACTTTCTTAAGAATATGCAAAAAATGTTAAAGACAAATTCCCCTAGCCTACCCATTCAATCTGACCCTGACCTTTGCTATCATTCTGGTATTTCCATCGAATTATGTTTCCCCACAAATACATTCACATTTGGCTTATCATATAGGTTCAAATGTTACAATAATCCAAAGCATCCAATTTCCTTTAGAATTTAAGAGGATGTATTTATAAGGACAGCATTCTATACCTCTACTTTCTTTGCAAAGATGATTGTTGAAAGTACAGCCTGAACACCAAAGGCCCATGTTATCAAAAATAAGTAATACTATTTCCTGAGAACCTTAGTCCAATGGAGTTGTTGATGGCACTGTCTTAGATCAGATCTAAAACTCTAATTGAGGAAATTCAATTATTTTGTCCCTCAGTTCACCATTTTGCTAAAACTAGACAACTTAGTGTGTGACCTACCATTTAAACTATCCCATCATGCAGAAAGCAAAAGGTATAAGAAAAGCAACAGCAGGGTGGAGATTGTGGCTCAGTGGGTAGGGCACTGGCCCCATACACAGAGGGTGATGGGTTCAAACCCAGCCCCAGCCAAATTGCAACATAAATAGCCAGACGTTGTGGTGGGCACTTGTAGTCCTAGCTACTCGGGAGGCTGAGGCAAGAGAATCGCCTAAGCCCAGGAGTTGGAGGTTGCTATGTGGTCGCCAAGGCACTCTACTGAGGGCAATGAAGTGAAACTCTGTCTCTAAAAAAAGAAAGAAAGAAAGAAAGAAAGAAAGAAAGAAAGAAAGAAAGAAAGAAAAGCAACAGCAATAATAAACTTAATTCTGTATGTATATTGGACTATTTCTTTGAAAACTGAAAATATCTATACAAGACCAAATGAAATGATTTTTACATTTATTTAACTATTTAATTTTTAAAAATCTGTGGCCATTTCAATCTTTTTAAAAAATGAGACCTCAATTTAGTTTTTAATTCCTCCCCTCCCCCCTTTTTTGAGAGACAGACTTTTACTAAGTTGCCTTCGGTAGAGGGCTGTGGCATCACAGCTCACAACAATCTTAACTCTGGGCTTAAACGATTCTTTTGCCTTAGCCTCCCAAGCAGCTGGGACTACAGGCACTAGCCACAACACCCTGCTATTTTTTTGTTGTAGTTGTCATTGTTGTTTAGCAGGCCTGGGCTGGGTTCGAACCCTCATGCCTTGGTGTATGGCTGGTGTACTAACCACTGAGCAATGGGCACCACACCTCCTCCCCCGCTTTTTTTGCTACAGGGTCTCACTCTGTTGCCCCAGCCTAGAGTGCCATGGTATCAGCCTACCTCACAGCAACCTCAGACTCCTGGCCTCGGGTGACTGTTCTGCCTCTACCTCCCAAAAGGCTGGACTACAAGTATCGCAATATTTCCTATGATAACAGCTGTCACTAGAGAAAATTTTTAATAAAGACACTACGGAAAATTATCTCCAAGTATGTTGAGTTACTCAGGAATTTGGAATAAGCATTGTAATCCAGATCGCATGGAATTACAAACTACCAGTTCATTCAATGAAGGAGAGGTAAAGGAAAGTGTTTATTAGCAAAAGAGGAGAGATTTATGTAAGATGCTTAGAAATGGAGTTCATTAGTTCCAAAGGTTGAAAGGCAGATTTGTTGTTGGTTCATAGGTGGAGATGCCGTTATCAGACAAATGACCTTCTGGGGGCGTCTTATCTGAATTTCTGTAGTCCTAAAAAATATCTCGTGATAAACATTGTCAAAGTAGGAGATGCCTGGAGAAAACTTTCTTGTGATGTTTTCATAGTTTCTGGTACCAGTCCTCGTCACAGATGTGTAAGCCTGAGCCTCCCCCCCCCTTCATCCCTTCCCAGTCCTATTTTGTTTGCGTCTTACAAGAGCTAAGTCATCTGGTATCTGCAACATTCACACACCACATATTAATTAATATATAGTATCTAGTATTCATAATAATAACATAAAAAGCAATCTCAATATTTACTACATAAAATCTATGTAGTAATTATTTACTATTACTATTTATTCATTTCACATAAACATTTACATTAAATATCCAATTAATATTTTCTACTTGACATAAATTATATTTGCTATTTTCAGAGACAAAAACACAGACTTTACATTTATTAAATGTTTAGATTTTTAGTACCTCTCCATTCAGTATCTCACTTAATTTGACACTAATAAGAGATTGGTAGAGACAGGAAAAAACTGTATAAAAGAATATTTAAAATAACTGGATATCTCAGTTTAGAGTATGTATTTAAAATCATCTTCAAGCCATGGAATAGCTCTTGGGCCCATAAGATCTTCCCATGAATTGATGCTGTGAATTAATACAGTTAAAGGGAAAAATGTGTTCCTCCAAAAATTATGGGTAAATTCAGAGGAAAATGCCAAAAGATTCATGACTTCAAAAAGTAGCAGTACCTTTCCACGAAATAGCCAAAAGAGATGGGATGGTAGTTTCATAGCCCCAGGCCCTACTACGTCAGACCAGACATTCATGGGCATCCTTTTGATGGTGTCTAACAAGATTTTTCATTTTGATTTCATTAAAAAGTGGACCATATGATGCGGAACCTTTTAAGATGTGTATGTTTTTCTCTCTATGGCTTCCCCCTTCTTTTTCTGTCTCTAATCCCCATTATATTAGTAGTAGACAAAGTAATTTTAAATAATCTTTGTCTAAATGGAAATTTGTGGTAAGGAGAAAATTAAAAATTTTCCATAAGCCATTTCTGTCTTGGTTTCCATTCCAAAATCTGAACCCAAATGATAAAGTTACTCTAAGGAATAATTTTAGGTGGAAGGAGAGAAAGGTAAGATCTGAGAAGAAAGGGTGACCCTTCAAGGAGAATAAGAAAAGAAAAGTGAAGTCTCTAATCTTTAGACTAAAGAGCTTCTAAGACTGATCTTGGAAGTCTGTGGGTTCCAGAGCAGCAGGTGCTAACTCTTGGATTCCTGGCATTGCCTTGACATTATGTTAAGATCACAGAAAGAAACGAGGGTATGGTTTCTAGTTTTGCCTAAAGTGCCTGTGCCAGGGTAACATTTAAATAATAGTGGAATTTACTAACAGTGGGCAGCACTTGACCCTCTTGTCAGACGTGACTCCTTATCTGCTATGCTATTCAAGGTCTGATTCTCATAGGGAAGGGGTGCTGTAGGAAAGATGGAATGACTATTTGCCAGTCCCTCCCCAAACGGTTTCACTGGTATTCCTGCACCAGTAAATGCTTGATGGATAGCAGCTCTGCCTTTGCTACCCCACGTCATTCAAACAGCAGAACAAGCAGAGCTGGAGGGACCACGTGGGGAAGCATGCATTAGTGGAAACCAGTATGAATTGATAATCAGTGTCCAGACTGACCACCCAGACTGTCAGTGTTGTTATATAAAAGCTAAGTATTTCTGCATTCCTCTGGGTCAGCGACAACATAACTGCAGTTAAACTTCCCATTTGCTTGGCTGTGAATTGAAATCAACTTGATTTAAAGAAAAATTTAAAAGCTGTATTTCATCTGAGTGAATGACTTGTGACCCATACCTGCCACATGGATGGTAATTGGCTCATGTTCAGATCTTATGCTTCTGATTATAATCGATCTCTTCATGTTATGTGCATAAGGGGAGAGAGAGTGTGCTAGCCAGCTGCCGGAGCCTGGCTCTCTCCGTAGTTATATTTTTGTTTGTTAAATCATAAATTGTGAACACAATTATAAGTTGCCTTTCCTCACGTCATGCCCACAGAGAGAAAAATGTATTCTAGCCTTGCCAGGATCACTGCCCACAGCTGAAGAGGAAGCCTCTGCACTGAGACATCAGAGTTTGCAGCAGCAGCAGGGAAAAAGCTCAGTGTCCCAGGTGCCAGGCCAGGAGATGAGATCCACTGTCACCTAATGTCCCACCTGGAGTCGGCTCTGTTTATATTCACTCCCTCTTACTCCTGCCTCTGTGCTCATCACTGAATTTTGGCCAATCAAAGGCAGCCAACTGTTCAGACTGCTTAAGGTAAATTTTAAACTACAGTGTCTGTGAATTTCAAACCACAAGGCATCCCTGGGGTCTCTCTGAACCTGTTCTGGTTCAGCTGCTGGATTTGTGACTTGTTCTTTGCTCAAATTCTGTTAAATTTAATTTGTCTAAGGTTGTTCTTTTAACAGATGACATCAAAAGTAGGTTCAGAAACAGAACTCCCAGAGACCCCCACAAGCACTTACCAGACCCATTGTGCCCATCACTCTTTTGAAGTAACCAGGGGTCTTGGGGAAAGTCTCTCTCAGATTCTGAAGCTCTACAGATTTGCGTTTTGAGCTCTCCAAGTAAGTTTGAGCAAATTTTTGCTCCTAACTGATTTGAAAGTTACAATCAAAATTGGACTGGATATGAGATCATATTGGAGCTGATAATTAACTGACCTGGATTTGTTAAAGGTCTCAGATGTCCAACTGGGTCAGGTAGAAACTGGCAGTTAATGGCAATACTACAGGGGTGTGAGAACTACAACTTTCATTTCATGTTCTATCCCTTTATTTCCTGCGCATTGGGGTAGGAAAGATCATTGCCTAATTTGATCAGCGAGATCTGAAGCACAAAGCCAAGACTCAATGGGATCCTTAATTTCTGAATAATTGAGTATTCTGCTTTCTGGCTACACCTACCTATCCATGGATAGCATTAGGCTCTGGAAGCAGCAAATGCTTACAGAGATGGCAGAATCTTACTAAGGGCAACTTAAAATTACAATGAAATGTTCCAAATATATAACTTTTAAAAATGCACTTAAAAATAAGGGCCTTTCAATTGATTTCACCTAGGGATGACTACTGATGTGCAGAAGCTTCTAGAAAGATTCAGAATTCCCTTCAGGAGAAAATAAATAAAAACCTTCAGTCACTAACGACATAAGAGAAATTAAATCTGCAGATTTTTAGCTTAGTTACTATTCTTCCCTGAAGGCAAAAAGAAAGCTATCCTGGATAAAGCATTTACAAAAATAAGACCCTAAGGTAAAATTGACTTCCTTCTTTTTCAGCTCTATCCATGATGAATCTAGATATAGAAATGTATTTGCCCCTGTTCCTAAATAGAGTCTATCCTGAACACCTTAATTTCGACTAAAAAAATGGCAGCTAAGTTAAGAAGACCCCACCTACAACATGCCCCTATGGGATCTATCTGGCTATGTTGAAACCCTTTGGTAAAAAGAAAAACACATCTATAAAGCAAATTTCCGTGTATAAGAGTGTCTGAGAGGGAGGGCTCAGTCACTAGAAACCCTTACCATCGTTGTACATCTACGTGACATGTCTTTACCTTTGTTTAAGGTACTTTACCTGGTCATTTCATCTTAACTGGAACTTTACACACAATCTCATTTTTTTTCCTGTTATAAGCAAATGATGGTACAATATTTAGGACTAAAGTCTTAGATCTGTGCTTTTTCGATATAAATTTTCTGCTTTGCTTCACCTAAAAGTCATCTCTTTATTAATAACAATTAATAACATGGTGGGGTGAGGGAAGAGGAGATCCGAGAGGGAAAGAAGGAGGGAGGGGTGGGGAAAGGAAGAGCAGAAGGAAGGAGGGAGGGGGGTGAGGTCTTGGTGTGTGCCACACCTTTTGGGGGCAAGACACGATTCTAAGAGGGATTTTAACTAACAAATGCAATCACTGTAACCTGGTTTCTTGTACCTTCGATGAACCCCCAACAAAAAATTTTTAAAAATTAAATTAAATTTAAAAAACAAACCAAAACAAAAATTCATCTTTCTAAAAGGCAAATTATTGCCTAGGTAACAATTGCTTAGGACAGTAAGATAGGTAGTTAGAAGATTGAAAATCTGAATTAAAAACATATGAAAAATTCTTAATTAGAGCTAAAAGATCTGCTTCTATCCATCTGTCTGTGTGTACATGACAGTTCTCTACCAAAATATGTAAAGGGGTTCTAATTAATTGTCATACAAATCTTAAGTCTCCGACCATGCATCTATGAATACTTCAAGACAACTGCAAAATAGTTTCATCCCTCGTACCCCAAGCTCAACTCCAACTATGCCTCTTGTCAGCAGGAAGAATCCAGGTCAGTTATGTGCCTTTTTCCACCTTTTTAACCCACACCTCAGGAATAAGGTGGGATGAAGTTGAAGACTGAAACTTTTCTTTAAAAATTAATGAAGAGCCACAAGTGGGAACTATGGTTCCACTACTGTATATAACCAGCCTTTGTTTCCTGGCTTGCTTTCCTATCATTGCTTAGGACTCAAGAGTCATACAGCTGATGGTGATAAAGATTATTAGCTGACATCATTGCTCCTGCAGATATCAGCACCCTTGTGAAACCAAATGCATATTTTTAAGATATTTTCCAGGCCCTGAATTTCAGTGGAATGGCTGACCCACACAGATGAGTGCCCAAACCAAGGAATGGATTCAACTGAACTTAATCCAATCCCACATGTGAACTGACTCAGCTCAAGATAATTTCTATTCTTCTATGAATAGAATCTTCTATTCTTTCTATTCCTTTATGAGGTTCTACCCCAAACCCAGCCAATCAGCAGACCCAACTGCCTAGCCCTTTTCTGCCAAACCATCTTTAAAACCTGTTTTCTCAGATTCTTGGGGGATGGATATGAGAACTTTGGTCTTTGAATGATGTCTGTGATATTGAACGTGCTCTGCTGTAACTCCTGCTGTCTCAGTGTACTGCCTTCCTCTCGAGTAGATGCAATGAATGTAGTAAGGCTGTAACAAATGTGCTGACGATAGAACGTGTTTCTCTCTCCTTGGAAAACTACATTGCTCCTTGACTTCAATACACTTTATTCTGATTTCAGTCTTTAGATTGTTAAACTGATTGATTGTAATTCAACCTTAGAGATGGATGCCTATTGACTACGTGCTGAAAATAAAACATTTAGATGTGCTGAGGTCTGGATTTGATTTATTGAAAACTCACCAAGAGAATCCTACCTGGAAAAGTTTCTAGCAAGGGGATGTTTCATTTGAGATATGGCCAAAGACATACTCTACTACAATGCCGTGGAACATAAATATTGCTCCTTTGTATAACTACGACACTTAAAATCTAAATAACAAACTCAAGCTTCTGAAGTGAAATACATACCAGAATTAGGAGCCATCTGATGTTGTGGTGAATTCCCAAATAACCCAAAAGACAAAGAACAGTTGCAGATCTCACTCCAATAAAAATTTGAGAAATATATACCATAGAATATTTTCATCTGTAGAAGCCACAAAATGACATACTATAAAGTGGGATATTATTCATTTTCTGTTTAGTAATAATTGCAGCAATCCAAGGTTTTCCTGAGTAGCAGCTACCAAACGCTAGGATTCTTTCTTTTTAGTTTGACCCTAACATCTCTTACTCTAAGTGACTTTTCCCTTAGATAGAGATGGTTTCGCATGGTAGAGATGATTTTAGTCTCAGTTTCAGTCTCTTACCTTTATCATAATTATCTTCTATAATAGAAGACATTTTTTTCTCTCCTATATCTAATGTGCATTCGAACTTCATGTATTCATTCATTCATTCATTTATTCATAAAAAAGTTTAGTCCCTAACGTGTGAGATAGGCATCCCTTCTATACACCTGAATTTATTAACATACCTCCTTTCACGCTATATTTTATTCTTTCCCCATCTAGCCTGTGAGCTCTCAGTGCTGAGATTATATATATTTACTGCATACTAAATATAGACTGTTGGATGCTTGGTGCCATGGCACAGACCTATAGAACAATAAATGCTTTACAAACATTTGTTTTAAGAAAAGATGAATACATAAGTTAAACATGCCACAGGTTCTATGAGACAACAGTGGAAGCCATAGCCTGTATTATCTCAAAAAGGTCAACTGTCTGGCGGCACCTGTGGCTCAAAGGAGTAGGGCACAGGACCCACATGCTGGAAGTGGTAGGTTCAAACCCATTCCTGGCCAAAAACTGCAAAAAAAAAAAAAAAAAAGTCAACTGTCAAATTTTCAGAAAATCTCCAAGTCACCTGAATTCACACTGGCATGTTATAACTGGCCATTGTGGAAGTATTTAAACCATGGAAACAGGCAAGTGTCATAAATCCAGACTCTCATCTCAGAACTGTTATTAAACATTCTCCAGCACACTCCTGGGTACAGGGGGACCCAATCCAGTAGGGGCAGAGGGTAGAGGGTTTGGACAAGATTAATGGAAAAGGCAATACATGATCTATAAGTGATAAGGAAATCAGGTTGGAATTGTGAAAGCATTTCCGAGACACAACAGCAGTGTGTGTAGGAAACTATGAAACTCTGCTTTATTTGCGCTTAAATTTGATGCAAATGAGAACTGAAAAAATTTACAGGAGAATGGAAAGATGGAAATTATGGGCACTTTGTTTTTTACTCTGTAATTAAGCTACACCAGGACAGGGACTTTATTATTTCCTGTTGTTTGTTTCCCTTTGTATCCTCAGCTAAAGGGACAGTGACTGAGACACAACATGTTTAATAAATATTTGTTGCATAGGTAAGTAAGGCAATGAGGAACCAGACAAAGAGCTCTGAATAGAGGATTTACATGATCACATTTGCTTTCATTTAATTTGTTCATTGACAAATCAATATTGTAGAAATTCAGGAGGTGCTTTGTGGTGTTTCAGTACATATAAAGTAGGGTGATCAGATCAGAATAATTAGTACAGCCACCATCTCAAATATCCACCATTCCTTTGTGTTGGGAACATTCAAAATATTCCTTCTAGCTATTTGGAACTTTTATATATATATTGTTAACTAAGGTAATTTTCTTATATTAATAAATAAGTGAAAAAGAGCTTCAGAGAGAATGTTGGATGCTACTTAATACATTTTAGATTTAGATAAATACTGCCACCTGCTGAATTAACCCAGGTATGCAACTGTTTAAAATAGACCGCCTTATTTCAACTGAGCGAAAAGAAAAATAAACACATATCCAAAGCTGTTAAAAAATTATTTGTATCCAATAAGACAAGCACCAAATCCAAATAATAAAAATCCAAGAACCTAAAAAAAATGACAGTCGATGCTTTTTTAAGTAATTGCCTACAGAACGCTTTATGTTTTCTTTAGTAAATAATTATGAAAATTCTTCCCAGGACACCTCCATTAATGAGATCAAGAAAATATTCAAAAATTAATGTTTTGTTTTTCCTTAACATTCTCTTTCTCCCTGGATATCAGTGGTTCCAAAAAGATAACCACAACTTAGCACATTCAACCAAACTTTAAAGAATTCTGCCTCCTCATGTCCTTTATTTGCACATTTTTCTTCCCACGTCAGTTGTCAGGATCCCATCTTTCCCTGCCTGAAGGCATCTTGCAACTGTACTCGCATCTCTAATTTTCAGCTAAGCAGCCCCTGCATTTAACATAATAAAGATGGTATCTGCAACCTTTTGGCCAGGCAGTTGGAACTGAGAAGGCGTTTTATGCCACGTCAATGAAATCTTACTTCAGTAAGTTCCCTTCACGCAGTTTTCGGATTGTTTTCAGTCTCAGGACACCTTGTGCACCTTGCTGGAAAGTTTTCCTTCTCCTCTGCTTGTCCAGACTCTTTCCCAGGACAATGTCTCCTACTCACTTTGTTGCCGCTCTATTTTCTCAGGCACCCGTCTTCTAAAGTCGGAGGTACTGAAGCAGAGAAAGCAGTTTTGTGTACCATCATAACCCTTCATCTTCCCACCTGTACGTATCAATAGGTATTTGTCAAATGAATAAAAGAATGGACGGATGAATTAAATTATGTAATTAGTCTATAATTAAGTTGGTTTGCAGTGTAAGGAAAGAAATTAACTTCAGATTGTTTTTATAAACCATCATTTCCCAGATAGATAGCCAACTGACCTAAAACTTTTCTGAAAAAAATCAACACCTACCCAACAAAACACTGGGGTGCTTTGTTACATTTGAAGGTTTCAAATTTTCTTGAGTATGTTTCTTGATTTTCCTTTTTCTCATTTTATTGTTTCAATTCTAGCAAGGGCCAAACTTTTAAATGCATCGTAGTTTAGAAATTATTAATACATGAAGTGCAAAACTGATGTGATGAAAGCATATTTAATAAGATTATTTTGATGTTATTTGTTCCTAATTAGGAAGAAACTAACTGTCTGTTGAACTGAAGGGTGCTTTAGAAAGCGGAGAACTAACCTCCCTTAGAGGATTTGCATTACCCTCCCTACTTTAATCAGAATCCATATTCCTCCTGAAACTCCCGAGGTTCTTCTTAGCTTAAGGAGTGTCTCTAGGCTTTTTTCTCCTCTCTCTTCTTAGAACTCTCTTGTTCTCATTTGCCGTATCCAGTTTCGGTCCTATTGTCTCATTCCCTGACTCCTCCAACGCCTCCATGTTTTGATGGATCACTGAGTTGGAAAGACTGCCTGATTTTTACTTGAGTTTCTCCCAAAGATGTCGTAAATCTATATATTTGGTTTGAATTCCGTTTACGGCAGCTGTGTAAAAACAGGTCTCCTACAGTCTGAAAAGGAAACTAGGCCCAGATTCCTGACTTCTTGTTTGTATGCAAATGAGAAAAAGAGTAATGACTAAAGAACAAGAAAACTCTGAGGTCACTCTGTTGAGAAATGTTGAGGCATAGACTCGATTGTTGACGCAATAATAATTAGAGTGTCAGGTTGGGGTCGTGCTGAAATGCTTCATCAAAGCAGTCATTATTCCTCTCTTAGTCCAAGTGGGTGATGACACCTTTCTAGGAAATCACCTTGGAAACATGGGGCTAACTCTGGCCTGTTCAATAAGGGGGCTCCCAAACCAGCTGCAGGTGCCATAATTTATAGTTAGCGGAAAGGCACAGATGACAAACTCAGGCAGGTTCTTTTAAGCCAGTGAGCTGGAAGCCAGACACTTCTGTTCATACTGCACAGACACAGACTTGGTCCTCTGACAATAGTCAGAGGTAGATGGAGACAACTATACACCCAGGGGGAAGGAAAGAAGTGATTCAGAGTGGAGGGGGCCAAATCAAAAGTCCAACCATCAGGAAAGGGCAATTATAAAAGATAATTAGTAAAACAAAAAGAGGACTACAATTTTAATGTGATTTACTATCTGAAATATTATCAAAAGTGATCAGAAGGATTCGCGTAAAGAAGTATTAAAATTGTAAACTTAGTACTTAATATTGAGTTTGAAGTGACTGAAGGAATCTATGTGGTTATGTGTCATACCTGGAAATGGAACACAGATACACGGGCAGCATAGGTTATGCAGACTCAGACGTCATCCATAGAGAACCAGTGTCATAGGAGTGAATGAAAGGAAATAGGAACTGTCTATAGAAAGAAATGGGCAGAGGTTTGATGGTAGGGAATAATATGATAAATAATTTGAAAAAGACACACAACTATTATGTACCTATAATAATTAAAAATTTTAAAAAAACACAAAAATGAATTTGAATTTTTTTTTAGAGCAAACTTATGCAAAGTGAGGAGGTAACCAAAGCACGGTCTCGTGGAAAGCAATAGAGGGAAACATTTCCAGAATAGGGTTATATGTCACAAAGTTCAAAAGGGTGAGAACTCAGCACTGTCAAAGGTAGCCAGCTCAACTTGCTAGGGAGGGTGTTTATGGTAATTCCAAGACTGCAGTTCAAGGTCAAAGAGTTAGAATACAACAAAACAGGTGTCTAAGCAACAAGACAAAGGAGCCCATAGCCATGATTACACAGAATGGTAAGAAGAGGCGGCCACGTACTGGTCTTTTCAGCCACAACGCCCACATACTGAAAACCATGCAATGAAAATAGAGATGTAATAAAACAGAGATAACAATAAGTTAGTGAAGTTCTTGTTTAAATATCTGTAGTATGAGAGGCCTATATTTTCTTTGGTATAAATAAAAAATTTGTTTTTGTATTTCTTTTGTTCAGTTCCTGACTATTTATTTAATGGTTTAACAGCAGAGATACTTGTTAATGGTACAAGTGCTATAGGGATGGGCAACTTACACTAATTCACTTATTCCTAATTGTAATTTTTTTAACAGGTAAATGAACTCTAACTGCTTGTTATTGTTTTTACATTCTTTTTGAGTGTCATGTGATAGGAGCACAAAATGAAAAGTCATAACATATCTAGAAGTTAAATATTAAAACCTGTGGCCAACTCTGAATTATGTGTTGGTTGGGGTTGGGACAGGGAATAAAGGGAAGAGTGAAGTTTCACAGAGAAGATAATTTTGAGATGATCCTTGAAGCATGATTAACAAGACAGAAATAGAATGGAGGTAGGAAGTATTAGAGACAGATGGGACCCTATGTTTATAAGCTCTACGGTGAGCTGTAAGGAGACATGGGTCAGAGTGGCAAGGGGTGATAAGTAAGTGTAGAGAAGTAGATTCAGTAAAGATTATGATGGATCAGCTATGATTTGCTAAAGAATTTTTTTTTTTCTGGAGGTAATGGGGAGCCATATTCTGCCATCAATGTAAAAGCCAAATTAGAAAAGACACTTAAAACAGGGAGATGATTTACAAAGCTAATGCGCTAGTTCTTAAGAGATGAACGTAGTATAAATGGCAAGATAGTCATGGGGATGGAGAACAGTGCCAGGGTATGAGAGACACAGTAGGAAGTACAATTGCCAGCACTGAGACGGTAGAATGGGTCAAAGATGAAAATTGAACTTAAAGCCTACAGAACTGAAGTGAATGCTTACCATTATCCCATATCCTACAATGTGTCATTTTATTGGTTTCCTTGATCATTCAAATATTGCAAATGAGTCATTTTTATCCTGTTATCCCAGTATTGACAATGAAGAATGAGACTCAGGAAGGTAAAATACCTTGTCTGATGTCACCCTGTTAAAAAGTGGCAGCGCTGAGACTATAAACCATTCTTTCCACAACCTTGGCAACTTCAGTGTCCCTATCTGTAAATGCTGATTATGGTAATAGATATCTCCAGTGTCCCTATCTGTAAAATGCTGCTCCAGTGTCCCTATCTGTAAATGCTGATTATGATAATAGATATCTCAAAGGGATGTCGTGAAAATTAAATGAGATTATGTTTCTAAATTACTTTGCTCAGTGGCTAACTGTAATAGATGGTAGTTATGAATCTCATTTTATCACATCTTAAAGTGGTAATAGTCATGAATGCAAAATGGGATGGAGGATGTGAGAAAGCGATAAACTCTGATTTTCCTATGAAGTAGGAGGTCACATCAACTGCAGGGAGGGAGGACAAAGAGAGTCAGGAAGGGAATCTGAAAGCTTGAGGTACTCTAAGTGAACTAATAACAAGTAGACATCTAAGAATCCAATATGCGGCACCATGAGCCAATTAGTAAAGGACTATTAATCCAGGAACACCTTGCCTCAAAAAAATGAAACAAACCAAATGAACAAAATCTTCTATGTAGCTATTCTGTGTGCTAGAATGCTATTCTGGAATATTTAGATTATATCACTGCCATATGAAAAATAAAGCAGCTGTTGAAAAATCCTATTAAGCTAAAATGGTTCCGCCATTCAAACAGCATTTTCAAAGAAATATTATTTCTGCCAGATAACAGAGAATAATCAGTTCTCTCTCTTTCATTCTGTCAATATTACATAGTCTCTGAAGAAAATGTGCCGTGTTAGAGCAACAGGCTTTAAATCAATCCGACTTGCAAATGATTTTCAAAATTTAAATCAAGTTGCATGTACAAAACAACAACAACAAAAATTCCACGCAAGTTAAACATGTCATGACAATGTAACATACTCAATTTGAGGCTGTTATCCCCAGGAAGATTGCAATTAAATGAATTTCCCTTAACGTCTACACAGTGAATACAATATTTTCAAGTTAAATTGATTTATCATCTATATCTGTTTGAGGTAATTGCTGTATTTTGTTTCTTTTTGATCAGTAATAGTAATCATACTTTTAAAGTATGATTAATTTATAGGGTTTGTCAGTTTTCTTCCAAAGTAAAAAGTCAGCAGGTGTGTGTAAGAGATCTATCATCATGCATCAATTTATCTTCAGAAGGTATTTCAATATTTTTTCCCTTTTTTGCTGTCAATTTGTTTGACAAGCTAATGTATAAAAAGAAAAGCAATTTAGATATTATTTTTAAAATTAGTAATTATAATAATTTAAAATTAATTTTTTTGAAATCGATTGATAAAGGTTTTGATCACTTTGGAAGTCTAAATAGTTTGATAATCACAAGTAAATTATTCTTAAATTTTTACATGTGAACTTTACCATAATATGGTAGCCTAAGCATGCATTTTAAATAGTTTGCAGTTGATCTTAGCCAAAAGGTAAAGAAGAGATAGTTTTAATAGTCCATATAATCAGTAATGAAGCCAAAATAAAAACAGAAGAAGTGGCATTTTAGCATAGACTTTGATAATTAAAATATCTTAAATCTAATTAGATGTGAAACCAGGTAGCTTTTTTTTTTTAACAAATCATTGCATTTCTTGAAGGAGGCACTAATAAATGTGTTTTTAATATCTATAGTCTACTAATTTCTCTCTTTATATTATTAGTTCTTAGGTTGGTGCCGTGCAAGTTTGTCGTTACCAGGAAATGCAGTCTATTTTCTTTCAAAGGTTCAAGGAAATGTTTGTGTTTAGCTTACTGCATGGCAGATAACTGTACAATTTCGCTTAACCATTTCCTCTCAGAATTTAATGTTTTGTTTGCAAACTTTAACAAATGTAAAGTCAATCGAATGTTGTTGCCTAAAATAAAATTTCACATTTTGTGCATCTCTGATGAATTTTTAAATTAAAATTAAGCAGCATGACATTTATTTAGAACTTCAGATTTTATATTGAAATAGTGTCAATATGTTTACAGTAAACTAATTCCAGAAAAGAATTTTTCAAGTATCTCATCCCCCACACTCAAGGAGTTAGAAGGGTTTGATTGGCACTAATTGATAACTGCTTGTTTTATTTATTTATTTTTTTTTTGAAACCCTTGTCGTGGAAGGTAAACAAATTACTGGCTTATCCTCCACCCTTTCAGGTCTCACAGATAACTATGCAGGATGAAGGTTCTGGAAAATGAGCCATGCGTACATAGGCAACTCAAATCTACCAGAGGAGAACACAAATTTCGATAGCTCCCAATTTAAGCAGTTTATTTATACATGGGCAATTATAACAAAATGCCGTTTCTTCATTAAATAGTTTCCAAAATATTTTCAAATTATTTAAGTATGAAAAATTACCTAGAAAAAACTCTTACACTCTTCATCCGGCCCTAAAGGGCAGCGCTCGTGCCAACGAGAAGCGAGGTGGTTTGTCCTCCTAGGGCTCCCGTAGGGAGAAAACGGGCCGTCCGCCGTGGGAATGGCTGTTGCCATGGTAACGCTTTGTTTAGCGGCTATGGGCGCTGTCTTCCCACCCTGACGGGGAACCTGGCTGCTGCTGGGTGAGCGAGGCGGGATGCGTGTCCGGGTGGGGGCCGGCGGGGAAGGGCTGAGCTGCGGGGCGCGGACGGAGCTGGGTCCTCTCCGCGGGGGTCAAGACTTCCCAGAAAAGGAGAAACCGCGGCCGAGCGGGAGCTGCGCGAGTCGCGAACCTCCAGACTCCCTTCCATTCCGCAGACGTCCGTAGCTCCCTGAACCCTGAACCCCTATCCTGACTCTCTGGGGTGCCTTTGCCTTCCTCCCTCCCTGTTTCCTTCCTTCCCTCTTCCCATCCTCATTGCCTCTTTCCCTACCCACCCCCTTTTTTTCATGTATAATGTATGGTTACTTTGTATTTTCCCTCCTTTTCTTTACAGGCTTTAAAAGGTGGGGTTCTTTAAGCTTGTCCACTTTTGACAGCTTTAGCCACCCCTAGGTGACTGACTCGTATAGTATTACACATACTAACGATTTATAAAGGTAAACATTGGGAATATATGACATATATGATCTGTCATGACAAGATGTTACATTGGCAAAAAAAAAAAAAAAAAGCAAAACAAAACATACAGCTATCCCTAGTAGCATTCACAGAACTCTGAGTTAATAATAGAAAGTCATTAGATCTATCATATACTAGACTTTCCTTTTTCTCTTATGATTATTTTCATCTCTGAAGACTCAAGCTGTTCAAAAGTATTACGATGTTAATTATACCCACAAGGATGAGTTTTATAGTGAAGTTTCTTCACACTTGATCTCAGCCAAAAGGCCAAGCAGCGGTAGCTGTGAAGTTTCTAGATTCTAGGAAATAAACTCTTCCACTGCATTGCCAGTAACTTCCCCTTAAATAAGCAAAAGAATAATAGTAGAATTGTTCGCCTTGTAGTCAAACTTTTAACCAAGAACGAATGAATAAAGAAATAAAGCAATGTTCTTTGATATATGGTACAATATATAATAATCTGTGATTCAAGTTTATCACATTAAAACATGCTTACATAGAGCATATGGGATGGGTACGGCAAGTCAAAGAACTCACAATGTTAGTGACACAAATAGTTACTTCATTTTTTTTTAATGATTCAGTGTTTGTTATGAGGAATGATGGAAGAAGAAGATGATGATGCAAAACTCATAGCTGAAATAGAAGCTGAATTGGAGAAAATTAGCATTTCTTCCTTGGGGGAAAGTGACGTTGAGAGTGATTCAAAGTCAGAACCCCAGAGTGATGAAAGTGATACAGTAAGTATTTGAGCGTTTTAATAGGAGTAGTCGGCTTTTTAGGAGAAAGGTTACTTTTCTCAAGAAATGTTTGATATAATTATCCCACTTTTTTCATAGGATTACTGTTAAACAATGTAAGTAGACTGATATTTAAATATAAAAAGTATATTGAAGATGTAATTCCACAAATGTGTGTGCGCCTTTTTGTACAACTGAGATTTTATACATACACACACATTCACATACAGGGTGACCATAAGTTTGTGTGCAATTTAAATAGTTGTCTACTTTTTATATATTCTTTTTTTCTTTTAATCTTGAGCATTTTCAACATGATTAGATCACATGAAAGAAACATTTATATGAAAATTTTAGATCAATATAAATGGTGACTCTTTGAAATCAAACAAGTTATCCTTTCATTTGTGTGTTTGACCCAATGTTTACATGTTTACAGAGTTTATTCATGGATTTTTCTCTTGTACCAGAATCCTAAATCCAACTGGAATTTATTTTCAGGCATGAAAATATATATCTTATGGGAAAATTCACTGTAGATATATACCTAATATTCCCAGTGTCTCTTTTTGAATAATCCACATCGTCCTGTTTGAAATGTCCTATGTACATATCTTTCGTTCTTGACCACATGCTCTATCCAAGGCTAGCTATTGTTTTCCATTGTTCTGTTAACCTTTTCCCAGTTGTAGTTTTATTAGGACATTACATAGGAAATTACCAATTTCAAATCAAGTGGTTAGTTTATTATATCTCAAAAAAGAAGCAGAACAATTAATCAAATCCTGTGTCTAAATTGTCGACACAGTTTTATTGTCTTAATGGTAGCTTGTTAATGACAGATCTTGGAGAATGAATGGTAATGAAATTCTATTTGAGTTCTTTTTCTTGAAAGGAGAAAACCCTGGAAGAATGGTAGACAGTGAGTGCAAGGTCTGGTGAATGTGGTGGATGACAGAGAGACTCCAGGTCCATCTTCAGTAGTTTGAACGGCATTGTTTTGGAACATTTGGTAGAGCAGTCTTTCAAGGGTATTGGCTGTCTCTATTGACCAAAGCCTGTTCAATCACGAGTATTCTCATCATGTCATCCAATTGTTTTCAGTTTACATCTGCTGTAATTGATTGCCCAGGTTTAATGAAGCTGTATTGGCTAATACCAGTGCTGGGTCACCAGACAGACCCCATTGGCTTTTTTGATGAATATTTCATTTTTGATTGTGTTGTACTTCATCTTTATCCAATCATTATACAGAATGCCTACAGTTGTCAAAAAGAATCCATTTATCATCACGTGTAACAATATTGTGTAGAAATGTTTCACTTGTATGTGGTGACAGCAAAGAAAGGCAAGCTTTGAGATAGTTTCTCTCCTGATGCTTGTTTAAAGAATGGAGAACTCACCTATCCAGCCTCATTACCCTTACAATTTGTGTTAAATGGTCCAGTGTTGTCAGAGGAGTAACATCATACCCCGCTGCTAATCCATGTGTAGGTTGAGGAGGATTTGCTTCTACCGTAGCTGTTAGTTCATTGTTATCCACCTTGGTCTCAGGTCGCCCGTGCAGCTCATTTACCTGGACGGAGTTGAAGAACATTCTTCTTAGTAATATACCATGAGAATGGAAAATCAAGGGTCCCGTGTATGCAAGACTAACATGAAACCAGTACATGAACAACTACACCCCTTTATGAGACAGAAGCACAATTAAATTCAAGTGGGGTGGACGGGGATGGGTAAGCTCTCACGTAATGGGCACAGTGTAAGGGTATACACACACTTCCTGGGTGAAGGGCTCAACTCCAACTTGAACTGCACCTAACAAACACAGACAATGTAACCTAATCATGTGTGCCCTGGTGTTACTCTGATACAAAAAGAAAATAAGAGAAAATAATAAAATCACCAGAAGGGAACTTCTTCTCAAACCACTGACATACTATGTGTTCATTAGCTGCGTTATTCTGAAACCCATTGTTGATATTTGGAGCTGTGTGGCATTGGTACCATGACAGAATCCATATTGGACAATAACATGAATTTTTGACTTACGGTAATTTCACAAAAAGTTCTCTAAAAAAAATTGGAAGATAATTACAAGCCAAAACTTGAGGAGGGTCAACATTCACAATAAATATAAAACAAGAAGTGTCACAGTGAAATGTCAGAGACCTTGACTGTCAATTAAGGAAATCAGACGTTTCATACTTAGTAGCCTAATACATTTTTACATATTGAAGAGGTCACATTTCTTCCCTTGTTTTATCATTTCAAAATTTTTTCAACTAAGCTTTTTCCAAAAGAACTTACTTTTTAAGCTTTCCAAACTAATTTTGCTTTTTTAAAATTATGATTACACTAAAGCTATTACTCTTAGAAAAAATATTTTTACTTTATTGTTAATATAGCTTTCTGTCCAGTTAATTTAAATGAGACATAAAATATTAATTTTTTATTTGAATATGAAATCCCCAGGATGAGTTTTTTTATATTTTTATACCTTTATACCTAAGGAGACAAGAATAAAATTTCAGAGCTCTCTGACTTAACTAAGATGCCTCACAATTGTCTGTATCATTCAGAATCAATTTAAATACTATTGCCAGGGTTTACTTGTTTTTTAGGGGTTAGATGAATTACCAGAGTCAGTTCTTCATTATATTAACGTCATAAAGAACAAGAGTAAAACTGCTGAAGATATCTTTCTTCAGGACCTGGAAGATCCTGATGCTTTAAGTAAGTACCTTTTCATCTGCATGGCAGAAAAGTTTTCTGTAAGCAAGAATAGCTTATAATTTAGAAAACAAGATTGCTAGAAGTCTCATCTCTTTCTGTATATACGTGCATGTCTCTAATGTATTTCTAATGTAATAGCTGTAAGTATGTTGAAGTATTAGTTTTTGTTGATTTATTTTTTTTCTCTTACTGCATTTCTTACATCTCCAGTAAATACTAAACACAAGCGGTTTGTTTCCTCAGTTTTAATTAATGTCAGATATTCTGTTACTTTACATTCAAGAAAACTAATCATGGGACTATTTTAAAATATCAATGTATGTATCTTTTTGGAAAAAAATATAATCATTTATATGAAAAAAATCTAACAATCTACTGTTTGCTTGCCCTGAGTAAATGAGCTTCTTGGAGTTATTCTTTTCTTTCTTTTTTTTTTTTTTTTTGCCTTTCTTTTGCAGTCATGGGGTACAGTGTGCTGGTTTTATATACAATTTGAAATACTTTCGTCAAACTGGTCAACATAGCCTTCATGGCATCCTCTTAGTTATTGTGTTAAGACATTTATATTCTACATTTAGAAAGATTCACATGTACCCTTGTAAGATGAACCATAGGTGTGGTCCCACCAAACACCCCACCTCCACTCATCCTCCCCCCTCCCGTCCCCTCCCTCTCCCCTTTCCCCATATTCTTGGGCTATTCTAAGAATAATGAAATTTTCAAAGATTTAGTAAGAATTAAACATGGCTTGGTTGATTAAGAGAATGGCAACAACCTAAATGCTGAGCAGGACCTCAGTTTCATCAATAACACACCCATTAAACAAGATGACTTAGACAGATACAAATGAGATAAAAATAGGCATCATTAAAGTTCAATGCCATTTATGCAAATATTAGTATAAATTATAATTTAGCTATTCATATATATTTAGAAAATATTACTACATGACAGGATACTAGATACTGAGATACTGAAAATACAGCAAAGATTTTGCTCTTCTATTATAATTTTCCAGTGTTGGGAGACAAAAAGTAGACAAATAATAACTAAATGTATAACATTTCAATACTAATAGGTAACTAAATATGTAATATTTCAATAGTAATAACTTTTATGAAGAATTAAAAGTTCTTGGAAGTTGCTATTGTATACATCATATTTTTATGAAAATAATGACTGTGCCAATATATTGATGGGGAGAACAGAAATCACTCTCAGAATCCTTGCTGCAAAGGAATCTGGAGCATGGTGGGTTTTTTTTTTTTTTATTTTCAGCCTCTCAGACAGGAAGGCAAGCCCAAAATATTGTGAATAGGTATCCAAGAAATAATACATAGTATCTTACAAAATAGGTATGAATAATCACTTAACTGGCAGAATGGCCTTCTGTAAAGATAGTTTAGGACTAAAGCTTGCCATAGTATAACATATTAATTGATGAAATGTAACTATGAATATATTTGTACAAAATAAAAAGACGATAAAATTCAAAAAATAGAATTAAATCAGGATTAAAATTCTACTTCCCCCATGTTAGTAATTACAGTCTTTTTAATTATTATTTTTATGACAGTGCTTTCAATATCTTGTGCAAGTTTATATTGCTAGATTGTGGCAGGTGGCATTTGAGTCTTTGATAGTTGCAATCAAGGTTTCATTGCCATATCAAGCAAAGTGTGATTCTACATGCCTGGATCTAAACTTCAGGCTTTAGACGTAAAAATAACAAAGAATTAGAGTACCTTAGAAATTTGTCACTTTTAGTTTTAGGATAAAAATAATAGGTTCCTTCTGTCTTTTATTCTTCATTATTTTTCTATCCTTTTGCATTACTCTTACTGAGTAAAGACTACACCGTGGTGGAATTTGAGATTGAAGAATCATGAAAGGGTTTGAGATTTTGGCATGTTGTTCTCTAATATGTGAAGTTATAATACATATTTTTTTTTCTTTCTATAGGCTGTAGTTTTGGAGAAGTTTCTAATAATCATATGCATTTAAAAATAGGATTACCAACTGAATGTAAAGAAGGTCCAGGGCAATTACTGAAGGTAAATGTTCAACATTTAACTTAAAGTATTCATGATTACAGTTAGAAATTTATCCTTCCCTTTATAAAGAATAATTTAGAGTATGTGAAATTTTAAAAGTCATTCTTCAACCAAATCATTTTTGGTTTTTTGGTTTCTTTTTGCATATAATATAAAGCTACTCAAATTTCATTCTTTAAGAACATTAAAGATGTTAAATTGAGCCTTTTGTACTTGGGAATTTAACGTGTATGTAGATAAAGAAGAGGAAGTATGTTGCATGATTTAAAAAAAATCTCTGAGGAAAACAGTGACTCCCCTACAGTGTTGATTCCCTCTATTACGTATGCACTATATTCTAGCAGAACACTGTAGAAACTTCAGATAAGAAGATCTTAATATAGTATTTTAGAAACAGATAAAAGAAAAATACACTTAAAAAAGTAGGAGTAAAGAGTTAAGCATTTCATTGAGTTAAAACCTCACAAATGTATTTAAAAGAAAGTCTCTTCTGCAGATTCACTTTGGGGACTCATTTTTACCCTTTATTTTATCTAACTTTCTCTCCTTTTACCTAACTCTATTCCTCCTCCCTAAAGAGTTTGACAGATTGAAAATTACTTGTAAGTTCCTTTTCCTTTGAGTGTTTTGCCTTTTCTGTGTTTTGGTGATGATCAAATTTGAAATATTAATTTTTCATTTCAGCTGTGATCATACAGCTAGTTCTTTGGAATAAATATACTGTATCTTTTTAATCAGAATATGGTAAAAATATGATTATGGAAAGTTATTGATTAAAATAGATAATGCATAATTCAGGTTAAAGGAAAGAACAGGTCTCTTTTTTTCATATGAACAGATCAAATATTAGTAGAAACTTTTTTGAAATGATTATCAGGAAGTTTAATTGAATATAAAAGACTGATTAGAGTTTTGAAAAACATAAGGAGGGTAAAATACAGTCTGCTTGCATGGAAAAATATTTTTATTCATTATAAAGAGAAAAATTGTCAGGGTCCTATAGATTTGTATTTGAGAGAGGTTTGGAGTGAACACAATTCTTGGTATCCGTATATAAATATTCAATGTATTTTTAAATGACATGAGCTTCCTATGATAGCTTCCCATGATAGCTTCCTTTCTATTTTGGCCTTCACTAATCATTGGTACTCATTTAACCCCTTAGATGTTATCTGAAATAGAAAAGGAAGAATTTATGAGAAGTACAACCAGCTCTTCCAGTCCTGCTCCTGCTCCTGAGCTTGAGCCCTACAACTTGCCTCTGGATGAACGTGTTTTATCGGGTAAACTGAATTGCTCAAGAATGTTTTTGATAATTTTTAAGTGATTTTATATGAAAAAGATTAAGACTTTTTTGACATTAAGAAAACAATTATAACGTTTGAGAAATATTATGCCTTTACTTATTTACTTACATATTCTCATAGTTTTCGTTATGTCTCCTTTAAAACCTGATTTAAATGTATAGCTGATTGCAATAGATTAACTAGCCTGAATTAATTTTTTTTTTATTGTTTGGGATTCATTGGGGGTACAAAGAATTAGATTATACGGATTGCATTTGTTAGGTAAAGTCCCTCTTAATATTTGTGCCCCACCCCCAAGAGGTGTGCCCTACATCCTAACATTATGCCCATTGAGTGGGAGGACACCAATGCCACTGCCTCCTCTCCTCTCCCCCCGCCCTCATTCTCCTACCCTCCACTTTGTGTTAGGTCATCTTGCTACCTTTGTATTAGAATTGTGTACATTGGATTCTTGCTTCTCCATTCTTGTGATGCTTTACTAAGAAGAATGTGTTCCAACTCATTCTTTTTAAAATTTTTTTTTACATAAAGTATTTTATTGTTGTTATTTGTATTTCTACTATTAAACAGATAACAGTTATTGAGCACTTAGGTGGCAAGCAGTCTTTTAAGTTATTTATATGCTAACTCCTTGAATCCTCACAACAACACAATGAGGTAAGTGTACTCACTTTACAAATGAGAAAAATAAAACACAGAGAGATTTAGTAATTTGCCCAAGTTCATACAGTAAGAGGCAGGCATATGGACTGGGCCTGAAGTATAGCCAGCACTACTACTTACCATGGAGTTACATAAACGTCAGTGTTCATAGTAACCTTCCAAGGTAGATATTATTATTTCCATTTTATGGATGAGGAAACTGAGATTCAATGAGGCTAAGTACTTACTTCAAACTCTGCACAATAGGTGCTGGAGCCCTTGTTGATTCTAGGTCTTCCTTGCTGAAAATTATTTATGGTTGACCCATTATTTCTAGTTGACCATTCTACTCCCTCGCCTATCACATGGATCTCAGCTGGACATCTAAAGAGGTCTGGTTCTAAGTACCTAAAGGAGTGGTTCTCAAACTTGAGAGTGTATCAGAATCACCTGGAAGGTTTAAAACCTAGAATGGGGACTCTATCCCCAGGGTTTCTGTTTTAGTAGCTCTGGGATAGCCCCGAAGGCTTGAATTTCTAATAAAAACTCAAGTGATGTTAAAGATGTTCCTGCCTATCTCAACATTTTTATTTTTTGTAGATATGGGGTCTCACAATGTTGCCCAGGCTGATCTTGAATTCCTCACCTCAGGCAATCTTCCTTGGGGCACCCATAGCTCAGAGGTTAGGGTGCCAAACACATACTCCTGGTCTGGTGGGTTCAAACCAGGCCCAGGCCTGCTAAACAAAACAACAACAACAACAATGACAAAAATAGCCAGGCACTGTGGCGGGCACCTGTAGTCCCAGCTACCAGGGAGGCTTAGGTAAGACAATCGCTTGAGCCCAAGAGTTTGAGGTTTGCTGTGAGCTATGATGCTACAGCATTCTACAGAGTGCAACAAAGTGACACTCTGTCTCAAAAAAAAAAAAAAAAAACAGCAATCTTCCTACTTTGGCCTTCTGAGGTGCTGAGATTACAGGCATGAGCTACTGTGCTCAGCCCTGTGCATTACTTAGAAATGTGGCATGATGTATGATCTATGACTATAATATAAAGCCTAATTACCCTTAATTGCCCATATTTTAACTCTGTCCTTACCTTAAGTCTGAAACCATTTTATAGTGAGCTCTGCTAAGCCAGATCTGGTAGTTCTCAAAGTATGTTCTCAGAACTGGAACATCCAACTCATTCTTAACCAGGTTAATACAAAAGATGTAAATCTCCATCTATTTTAATGGCTGAATAGTGTTATTCTGATAAGCCTATACTATAGCTTGTTACTGCATTCCTGGGTTGGTGGGCATTTAGGCTGTTTCTACATTTTTGTGACTGTACATTGACCTGCGATAAACAGTCTAGTGCAAATGCTCATGCTAAGATGATTTTTTTTCTTCTAAACTACCCAGAATTTATTAAGCATTTAACTATGTCCTTTAGCTTTTTCTTAACTGCATATACACCTCCTCACATACACACACACTCACACTTTTCATTTTTATATTAAGTTTTGTGGAATATATTAAGGCAAATTATTTGACTTCTTCATTGACTTCAGTGGAATATCCATGTTTATTCAACAATGTATTTTCTTTTTGCATATTATTAATTTGGTAATATTTTTATATTTTTTCACTTTGAAATTACTTTTATAATTTAAATTGAATCAGTTTTTAAAGGTTTTACCTTAAGAATAATGATGTTATTGAATGCAGATAATGCTGATATAAATTTTGGATACTGTGAAGTGGAAGAAAGATGTCGACAATCTTTTGAGGCTTGGCAAGACAAACAAAAAGAACTAGAGGACAAAGAGAAGGAAACTCTCAGAGCTCAGAGGGATAAAGAAGAAAAGCAATTTCAAGAAGAGGAAGAAAAGCGACATTTCTGGATGAAACAATTTGAAGTAGAAAAGAAGATATTAGAGAATATTCACAGGGTACTTTTGGCTTTTTTTTACTTTTTATACATTATTGGAAAAGTAGTTGCTTCTGAAGAGTATCAATATAGAGAGTGTAGTGTGGATTGAGCTTCATTATACAGCTTTTAATTACCCATAGTAGTGGAAACAATGGACTTTGACTTAACAGTTCTTACTGTGGACTCCTCAATTAGATGTCTCTAAAATTCACTGGCTATTCAGAGACAGCCTTCCAGTCTGTAAGTTTCATTGATAATCCCTAGATAGCCTTAAATTTATAACAGAAACTGTGGCTTTTTAAATACCTTTCTACTCATAGGCAAAAGTAATGAACTTTTCTTCATCATGCAGTGCCCTCGCGATGTGCTTTGGCATATGACCCATTATGTAAGACGTATTTTGTTGAATTGGTTCAACCATTTAGGTGACAGTCTATGTACCACTCCTATAATTGAGATAATCCTTTGGATTAGAAATTTTTCGATGAGAAGGAATATTGTGTTTATTTCTAGTGTGTTTGTGTGTGTGTGTGTGTCTTTCCAGGAGGTCAACACAATCAGGTTACATTAGTGGCCCATGGGTGAATTTTGGGTTACTGCTTGCAGGTTGGTGAGCTCTTAGAATGTCTGGATAAGAGGCAGGACCAACTTCTCTGTTTTGAAAGTGATTTATATATGTCTATGACTCTGAACTTGCTGGTTGTGAGGGTTCCATAGAGAGAGCATTAGCTTGTTGTCATTTAGGCAAGTCAGGGTTTTCCAGCCTTCTATGTTGAGTAAATTTTATTTCCTAATTTTATGGAAAATGAACAAATTAAAAACAATTATAACATTTTTAGAGCCAGTATTGCCATATCTTTTTCTAATGGTAAACTATGAATCTTTAACTTTTTTTTAAGCTATCCTTTCTTTCTGCAGACCAGAATTATATAGTTATTTCCAAAATCATAAGCTTTTTAAAAAATTCTCAAATTGAATATAATATGGATTATTGGAGTAATAGTCCCTGGTATGTGCTGAAATGCAAGATTTGATTGAATATGAGTGATCTTTTTCAGATGTAGGAAACATATGATTTATCAATCCAGCATTTTGATTTGTTTTATAACCAAAATTTATGGACTATCTCAAGAGGAACACATTCAGTTGTACACTTAGATGATGCAACAGAAATATAATGTTTGGGCCTCATGCTCAAAAAATGACTTATTTTTTGAAAATAATTTTTAATTTATCATAAAATTATGATATAATAAAATATGGCATTGGCATGTATAATTAATTTCTAAATGTATGCATTGAGTCTTAAAAGTTTTTAAATGTTTTTTAATTTATTCAATAATTTTTTTATGGATTCTAAACATATAAATTACTACCTTTTAGCAATTCTTTTCTGGGTACTTTGTCAGTTGCTTCTTCCATTTCCCAAAGCATCTTTCTTAAATTTCTTAAGAGTCCCACCCACTTACTATCCCCTCCTTATTAGCAAATGATCACATAGCATTTTTGCATGAATTGCAATTTCTTTTTCTTTCTGTTCCATAGCTATTTAGCATCAACATCTGTACTCATCTTTTTTTATTATTTGTCTTCCCTCTTTTCTCAGGATGAAAGATATCTTCCTTCTGCTACCTCAAACTGTTAGGCTCAAGCGATCCTCATGGGTCAGCCTCTGAGTAGCTGGGGCTTCAGGCACCCACCACCATGCCTGCTTAATTTTTCTATTTTTAGTACAGATGGTGTCTTGCTCTTGCTCAAGCTGATCTAGAGCTACTGAGCTCAAGTGATCCACCTGCCTCAGCTTCACAGAGTGCTTGGATCACAGGCGTGAGTCACTACACCCGGTAGATCGTTGTCTTGATTTTCTTCTTCAAGTTTGGCAATTCCTTCTTCGTATCCATTTTAGACTTACTATTCTCTCTCTCTGTCCTTGAATGCAGTAATACCATGGATTCTGTCCTTTGTCTCTTTCTCTCATTATTCCATGTATTTTGTCTCATAATAATATTACCCACAGACCTGGGTGTTCAGAATTAAATTTATATTTATAACAAACTATACTGTATTCTCAGAACTTTACCCATCTAAAACTGAAAGCATTATCTTCCTGAATCCTGCTCCTTCTCTGGAGTTCTTAGTTTTGATAAGCAACATTATCGTCATTAGTCCAAGCTGGAAAAATGAAATGTATTTTTTACTTTTCCCTCCCTTTTATTATTCTCCTTCTTCTAATTTTTTTTTTTTTTTGAGACAGAGTATAACTATGTCACCCCCAGTAGAGTGCCGTGGCATCACAGCTCAGAGCAACCTCAAACTCTTGGGCTTAAGCAATTCTCTTGCCTTAGCCTCCCAAGTAGCTGAGACTATAGGCACCCACCACAGCACCCAGCTATTTTTTTCTTGTAGTCATTGTTGTTTAGCAGGCGCAGGCCGGGTTCAAAGCCACTAGCCCTGGTGCATGTGGCCGGGGCCCTAACCACTGAGATATGGGTGCTGGGCCCTTTTAATTGTTTTGTTACCCATCTTCTTGCCCATGTCTAACTTCTACTTTGTAGCTAAAATGATCCTAGTGTCTACTTTTAGCCTTGTTTTTCTTAAGCGTATCTACTGTAGTGCTATGAGATAGCTATTTATTTAAGAAATGTTATTCCCCTACTTAAATTCTATTAAAAGTTCCCATAGCTAATATAACATTTAGAGAAGTGTTCCTACTTCCTTCATATCTAGTCAATTGACATTTTGTGGTAATTTCTTTCCATCTGTCTCTACTCTTGTCACAGTGCAGAAGGTTCCCATTGATTCTCACGTGGTGATCCCCAACTTCTTCTTCACTTATCTTTTTCTTTTTGTAGAGACAGAGTCTCACTTTTTGCCCTCAGTAGAGTGCTATAGCATCGCACAGCTCACAGCAATCTCCAGCTCTTGGGCTTAGGCAATTCTCTTGCCTCAGCCTCCAGAGTAGCTGGGACCACAGGCGCCTGCCACAACTCCTGGCTATTTTTTTGTTGCAGTTTGTCCAGGGCCAGGTTTGAACCTGCCACCCTTAGTATATGGGGCCAGCACCCTACCCTCTGAGCCACAGGTGCTGCCCCTTCATGATGTTTTTATTATCTCCTTGGCTGTCTTTCAATTTTGTCTAATGTAAACATGATTTTCCTAAAATTGGGATTGTAAATTTTTCCTGGTTCCATACATATAAATTCTGAAAATGCCTGGTCCACCATTTGAAAACCAAGTAAGTTCAAGCAATAACTTTTGCATAAGACCTTTCATGATCTTCTATTTAGAACATCCATTTCTATTGTGAACCTTTATAATTTTTAGAATGTAATAAAGATATTACACTAAATTTGGGGTACTATGTAAACTTTTGATAGGGCTTCTAGTATAGATTTGTACTTTTTTGAAATTCTCAACAGCATTTCTAGCCAACACATTTTCATTTTGTGAATAAACATTCAAGAAATTTAAAAACTTTACCAGATTGCAAACATCTTTATGTCCTCAGAAAGGGAGTCCTATGTATCATGTATATGACATTTTAATTTGAGATTAAAATTGTTATCCCAGTACTAAAAACTAAGGAAGCTCGTAATATTTAACAAATATATGTTATAAGAATTATATGTAATGAACAAAATATTCTTTGATATTTTATATAATAATATTTCATTATTATCATATCTTCAGCAAGAACAGGATAAGATGAATGATGAACTCCATAAAGAAGAGACAATTTGGGAAGAAAAATATAAACAACATGAGGTATTTATTTTTTTATAATCAGCACCTTAGTTTTTCTCCATTTGAGATAAATTGCTGTGCTGGAAATGGATATTTTATAATATTATCAAACTGGTATAAGACTCAATTTATTACAACAATAAAAATTTAATCATGAGAAACTCTTGGAATATACTTTCTGAACAATGAAAATTAACTGATTCAATGACTGTATCCATGGGAAACTATAATTCTAAAATTTCTTTTAAGGTTTGAGGAAAGGTACTATATGGACCATTTTTGGTTTGAAGATTGCTGTGCAAGGTTACTATATTTCCTGAACAAAATTCTGTTGAATAAGCCCTTTGAATTTTGATGGTACATTAACATAGCTTTCATTTTCCTTCATTCTATAGTTTTTACATAAAAATATTTTAAGTAATTACAAATATAAAGTAGATAAAATTCTCATCACCCTGTTATCCAGATAAACATTTTTATCTTCTTCATACTTACTTTAACTCTTTTACTTATTTATATAAACACAATCCTAAGCATCTAGGTTTCTATGGTATGTACTTAAATGAAAATATTGATTAAGAATGTGAAGTGACAGGTTTAAATGAATGACAAGAGAGGAAAAAAGATAGTAACATTTTAATGTTTTAATCTAATGTGTTTTAATTTAATGTGTTTTTAATTTAATGTGTTTTAATCTAAATGTTGGGTTTAGTAGAGCCATTGAAACACCTATAGCTATCATCCAAAAGCAAAATAGGTAAACAGATAGGTAACATGAAAGAAAATTAGAATCCGTAATGAAGTACCAAGTACAGATTCTAGGGACAAAAAATATATAAGTATATAAAATAAAAATTCAGTGGATCAGTTGAAAGTAGAACAAATATAACAGAAGGGAGTGTGGGTGAAACAAAAGAGAGATCAATAGAAAACATCCAGGTTAAAGTATAGAGATGACAAAGTTCAGGAAAAGCAAAAAACAGTACAAGAGATATGTGATATATAGTGAAAAGACATAAAATTTATATGGTAGAAATTTTAAAGGAGAAAAGAGAGACTATAGCAGAAGCAAGGAGATAATGGTTGAACGGTTTTCAAGTTGTTTAAATAAAAGTCGACCTGAAAGTTCAAAAGTGACTACTAACCCACAAGGAGGATTGAGGCACCCCTGGGGATTAGAGAGTAGCCACTGGAATTCAAGACAAAGAAAACAAAGTATGAGGAACACACAGACGAGAAAGACACATTCTCTATCAAGGAGCAACAGTGAAAGGAACAGCTGACTTTGAAATAAAGGAAGAAGATAAGGAACAAAAAATTAATTGCTAATGTTAATGGTTCCTTTTATCATATTCTCTTGAATCTTGAGTATTCCTCGGATTTGGGGACTCATTTCTCATTTCCTAGAATATAAATTCTTGGCAGAAAGAATTTTGGGATGGTAAATTTTCTCAAATTTTTTGTACAGTTGAATATGGTTTTATTTTGATTTCAAAATTGAATGATTAGTTATTTAGGTATCTAATATAGGTTTGTTAGCACTTTTAATAACATTTCTTTTTGCCTCGGCTTTGTTTGATTACGGATTTATTTGGTGCTTATTCCTTACGTTCTTTTGAAGTTCTAGGAATTTTCACCTCATACATTCATTTAACCATATTTACTGCTTTTCTGTTATATGCCACCCATTTCTCTTAAGATACAGCAATGAATAAAAATACAGAAAGTAATTCTTTCTTTCATCAAGTAAATTCTGAAAAACTGCTGGCTTCTATCTCAATGTATTGTGTATATATGTATTTGCATGTGCGTATGTGTGTAAAGTTAACTCAGCTTCTTATTATGTGGTCTTTTATTTTTGTTGTATGTTTGCTTAGAAAATATTTTTTTTCCATAATTTATTTTCTTCAGTTTTTCCTAGTTCTTTATTTTGGAACTCCCACCAATCACACGTTAAAGTGTTTATATTGGTCTTCTTTACCTGTGACATACAATTTCTATCTTCTCATTTTGCTTGTTGAACATAATTTTGAAGTTCTTCTTTAGGTAATTAGCTCTTAAGTCACTCTATTTTTTTTTTTTGGTTTAGTGAGTATATTTTTTATTTGAATACTTATATTTCATTTTTATATAAAGTTTTTTTGTTTAAACATTTTTTCTTAAAATTATCTTTAAGGTTTTATCTACTTTAAAAGCTCTTTTCTCAGATATTGGTTTTTAGTATACATATTAGAACATCAACTTACCAACATGATCCAATACCCTAAACCAGGGGTTCTCAAACTTTTCAAATTTTTAAACAGTTCACTGTCCCTCAGACCATTGGAGGGGAGGACTGCAGGCCCCAGGACCAGTCAGCTGCTAAGCAGGACAGGCAGTGGTGGCAAAAACACCCGTCAGGCCAAATAAATGTCCTAGGCAGGCCACATAGTTTGAGGACTCCTGCCCTAAATATTTTTAAAAAATACCTTTTCAAATAAATTTAGTTTCTCCAAATTAATTTATAGTATATTTACTAAGACTTTAGTTTTGGTATTTTTTAAATCTATATTATAGATAATATTTCAATAATATCACACATTCAGTTTGATGCTGACTAGTAATTATCTTACTTTATTATAGGAGCTTATTAGAAGCTTACATTTACAAATGGAAGAGGAAAGAATGAGATTTAAAGACCTACAGGAAAAAGAAACAATGCGGTTGTTACAACTGCAGCAGAATGCAGCTGTCAAAATTCAAGCTAAGTATAAAGCATTTGTGGCCTACAGAAAATATAGCCCAATCATAAAAGAACAAGTTGATAGGGAAAGGAAAGTGAAAGAGTGGAAAGAGAAGGAAGCAAAAATACGACAGAAGGAGGAAGAAAAACGAAAAAGATTAGAGGAGGCACAAAGGATAGAAGAAGAGAGAAAAAAGCAGAAGCAAGAGGAAAGAAAGAGGAGAGAGAAGGAATATGAACAAAAAAAGAACATCATAAGACAAGAAAGAGAACAACTAAGAAACAAGGAAAAATTAAGATTAAGAGAAGATGAAAACCTACAGTTAGTACAAATGGGCGCTTTCCAGAAGGAATCATGCAATACCAAACATCTAACTCTTGAAGATATTTCCAGGAATAAGGATAATGTAGCCAAAAGGCTAGTGAATGAAAATTCAAAGAAGCAGGAAAATATTCCCCTCTGGCTGCTTGAGGACTCAAACAAGAGAGAAAATATAAGTGGACAGCTTGTGTTTAAAGAATCAATAGAAGTACAATTAAAAGACTCCATATCAAACCAAGAAATTCTGGCAGATTTTACAAGAGAAGGAAAAAGTGAAAAGCTAGCAAAAAAACAGTTTTCAGAACAATTGGTCAAACAAGAAATAAAATATGAAAATATAAAACAAGAAAGTGAATTGGGACAACCTGATCTAAAGCACAAGGTGAAAGAACAGTTTCAGCTGCAAGGATTAAAGTCTCAAATACACACAGAGGAAAGCCTGGAACATGCCTTAGATGAAAACCTGGGACCAGAAATCCAAAGCCTATTCAGACCTAACCAAGAAATCAATGAGGTGAAAAACAGTGAACCACAGAAAATAATCAAAGATAATCAGCTGGAAAAGGCACAAACAGTAGAAAAAGAGCTACAGGAACAGAATGGATCATTATACAAAGAGAATACTTCAATTATGTCAATGAAACAAAAACCACTCCCACTAAAATCAGAAAATGTTAAAGATATAGTAGAGAATGTGACACCACAAGAAAAAGAAATTGATTTAAAATCCAAAGAAAGTGGGCAGAACCCAAAAGACAACACTCTGAACTGTGACATTGTGATGTTTAACACCATTAATGCCGTGATAAAGAGAGAGAGCAAAGGGAACAAGCAAGACTGTATTTTAAGGGAACAAGCTTCTTGTGAAGACTTTGGGGGCTGTGTGGCAAAAAACTCCATGGTTTCTAAAGAAGTAAACTCCCTTAAAGCTGAGGTTAAGGAGATTTCAGAAGAATGCCATGAAAATGGAGCTGACCATGAGAATAGCATGACCTGCCCTATAACAGCGACTCCACTTCTATCCACTATCAAAGAAAAAAGGCTTGCTTGGATAAAATCATTTAAACCTTGGTGTGAAATTTTCAAGCAACACCAACAAAAGACAGTCATCCCTGGAAGAAAGAGACCTGTGAAATGCCCAGCTGACAGGATGCCCCCTTTGAATACACTGGAAATTCTTCAGTGTGGCCCTTGGAATACTTTACAACAGGTATTTCTAATTTCATAAGGCTTTTTTCATATTTAATTGTAACTCCTTAAAATGTAACTTTTCAAATGTTAGTAGAAGGAGTATTGTGTATATGTGAATGCTGTCTCTTAACTGATGAGATTACTGTTGAAATATTGCCCCATTTTAGGGAGGATGCATTTTAAAATTCTCAATTAAAGTTATTCAGAGCATCTTCTCCCTAGATGAAGCATTATAAAAAATTTGACTTGTGTATTTTTTAATATCCTGAAGTCCATGTTCAAGGGCCCTACAGTCTCTATTAAGCATCTCAGAGAGAAAGCATATTGGAATTTAGGGTTGGAATGAGACTGGGAAACTCAGTCACCAGGTTAGAAGTTTGCTTTAGACTTCAGCCACTGCGCCACCTTGTGGTTTCAATTAGAAGGAAGTATATTTGTAACAACCACTGCCTGAAAGAAAGGTTTACATGATAGAATACCGTAGAATTCCCATATTAAAACATAATTAATATAATTATTTAGTCTTGTACCTGTATAAAGGTAGTGCGCCTTTAGCCTGAAATTTAAAATAGTTTTCATCAAATGCTACTAGTGTTCTGTGGTTATGAAGATCATAGTTTGGACTCAAATTAAGACACAGTAAATGAAATACGTGTAGAAAAATAGGGAAAATATTAAAAAGTGTAATAATAGAAATGATTTATGATCAAAATACATGAACATAGTTTATACCTGAACTTCAAATGTATTCAATAAAGTTTATGTAGTTTCTTGATATAAACAGTTGCCCAGGAAAAGACATATTCCTGGGTAAGCATGACTTTTGTCATTCATTCAACAAATATTTATTTGTCCAATATGATTTGTCACTACTTATTGACAAACCAAAGTACAGACAAGGAAAATCTGGCCCTTTTCCTTATGGAAATTAAGCACACACAGACATAATACATTGTGAATCTTAGTAATTACTATAAATCAGATGTCAGGGTATTCTGTGAAAGGATAACAAAATAATGGAGTTTAGAACAGACCTCTGAAGAACTAAAGAGCAACATGAGGAACCAAAACTAGGAAACATACGTTGAAGTGCCTTCTATTTCCTGGGGAATGCGTTTGCCATTTTCATCAGGTCTGCAGAGATGCATGTAGAATCTCTCATCAGGTCTGCAGAGATGCATGTAGAATCTCTCATCTGCTCATCCTCTGTTTTTTTTTTTCTTGAGCTTGTTCTGTCTGGAATCATTCTTTTTGGACTTTTCTTTCCCTAAGATAATTGCTGTAGGCTTTGCAATGTGATGACATTAGCAATTATTAAATTTTCCTTATGAATATCTGTTAGAGCGTTAGCATGAATAACAGCTTCACGTCAACAATGCACTTATTTCAAAAGTAAAACTGAAGCTAGAAAATCACTAGCATTTTCCCCTTTCACTGTAGGTCTCAATGAGAAACACCCCTGAGGAATTAAAACGTGTGAAGCTCTTTCTCTGTTGGCATTTCTTTTCCTGCTTGATCTCTGTTTCCTTTGGGAACTCTTGTCATCTTATATAATGGGAGGATTAACTCTCTTTCTTTAATTCTTAGAGCAAGGCATGGAAAACTAATGTGAGATTGATCGTCTGAGCATTTGTTAAAATTTTGATACTGATTCGATGGGTCTAGTGGTGGTCCCAGTGATCTGCATTTTGGCAGTGCTCCTAAGCGACGCTGTTGGTGCTGATCCATGGAACAATTTGAGTGTTACTGTACTAAAGGACACTAAAATCCTTCACCATTATGCAGAGTAGCCATTCCAAGCTTTAAATTTTGCTTTGAGCCATCATATATACATTATTAAAATGAAAAACACAAGTAGATGTGCCACATGTTAAAAATATCATCTTTTGTTTCGAGACAACTCCTATGAAAAATGTGCTTGGCAGGTGACTTATCACCATATTTTCATTCATAACTGCCTCTGATCCATGACTCAGTTCCTTATTTTGATTTTCTAATAACTTAGTTTTACATCTTTGTCCTTAATCCTGATCACCCACTGCCATCCTTAGAGGATCTTTCTGGAAAGGACCTTTAGAAGAGAAAAGTTTAGTCCTCTGAAGGTTCACCCAGCAATGAATTCATTTTAGTTATATTAATCTCCCACTATGAGACTTTGGGACATGATTCGGGTCTTCCTTTTAGTCAGATCTTTTTACAGATTGCCAGGTAAATACAGATGTTCTTTGAATTATAATGGGGTCATGTCCTGATAACTCCATTGAAAGTTGAAAATCTCACAAGATGGAAATAGTTTTGTTCTTTTATTAAAACATAGTGAATGGTGAAATGGAAAATTGTTTGCTCTTTATTAAAATATAATGAATGATTCATAAATTCTATAGTAGAACAGTTCATCCTCAAATCATGAAAGCCTGAAAATAGAAATTTTTAAAAAATATTTTATAGTTTTTTTTTGTAAAGGAAAGAAACTATGAATACGAGAAATATATTTGAGTTTTGCCACAAGTTAGAGCAGTGATTCATTATTTCTTTGAAGTTGATTCATTTATTTCTTTAGGAAACATTTAACTAAGACCCACTATGCTCCAGTTGCTGTCTCTGAAACTGGCCATATATTGATTAACACATATCATTACTAATTCTATATTGATGTTAATTTTTGAAGTACAAAATTGCTTCAAAATGCTTTATGAATGTGATTTTTGTCATGTATTTATGAAAAATCAATATAAAAATTTATTTTGATCTCACATTTGTATCTAGGGTAGGTTTGGGTAGAAAATAAATTGCTTTATCATAAGGATTATTTTAACATGTTCTGTATAAGGAAGAAGAAATTCAATGAAACTTTTCATATTTAAAAGTAAATACCACTAACAGTGATACTGCAAGAGTTGTTCTCCCTATAATATAATAAAACAAAACTATATAAATTGCCATGTCATAAATAACTAGAACTTAATTGTGATTATATAGCTGGTTGAAAGTAAAATGTTATTAAATAAAGGAAAATAATATAAATAATAATGTCAAGTAGCATAGTGTTTTCAAATTTTTAGTGTACAGCAAAGTTTCCGTTTATAGAATTTATATCTGTTTGTGTACAGATTAAATGGGCAATACAGAAGTTACCTCCACAATAATGGATAAATATATTTTCTTTCTGAACAATCTTGAAAAATACACTTGTTTTATAATTGCTTTAGAGCTATGTGAAGTATTGCACCTGAAGGAATATCTCAATAATAAAAAAGGTTATAAATGCATGGCTTTCAAAGGCTTTAAAAGTATAAAAAAATAACTATTCACGATTTGCTATTCCATAAATTCTGTGTTCTGCATATATTATTCAGTAGTAATGGATGATTCAGATCTTTTTTTTTTT
>NW_003852402.1:33668443-33681530 GCF_000181295.1 Otolemur garnettii | reverse complement strand
ATCAAACTGCTCAACACAGCCTTCATGTCATTTTCTCAGTTATTGCTTTAAAACGTTCACATTCTACTCTTAGAAAGATTCACCTGTACCCCTATAAGATAAACCTCAGAAGTGATCCCTCCAAACCCCCTCCCTCCACCCATTCCCTCTCAGATATTTATAATACAGAAGACCTGTAATAGGACATTATTTATATTACATGCTTCAATTGCAAGGTCCTATTTAGGTTCTATTAGTATAATATCTCTTAATCAGACTTTCTTCTTTTTGGGGGGAGATAGCTGAACTATTCTGGTAGAAGCATAACCAGATGGACACAAAATCTATCCCTTGACTTTTGTATTGCCTGATATTATCCTGGGATGCCTAGAATACTGTTAAACACAGATCAGTAACATTTATGTAGTGTAATCCTGAGAAAAATGCCAAGTGCATGAAAAGCAAAGAGATTGAATTTTGTGAAAAATCAGGGACTAAGATAATACATGATTATTGAATTGCTTTTATGTACTTGTGACCTGGAATTGGTCATGGATGATTGCAGTATTTTGTCTTTTATGTGGGGAACAAAAGAGACCAGCGAGCTTAACTCAAACTGAATTGTTAATAAATGTAGATTTTCATAAGTGAAAAACTCAAATCAATTCAAGGTAGGGGGCAGGGGAACAAGGGGACAGAGATGGAGAGGAGCAAGGGGGATGAGGGTTAACGTGTGTGGCACACATATCAGGAGCGGGACACAATTATAAGAAGGACTTCAGCTAGCAAAATCAAATAACGTAACCTAATTCTTTGTACGCTCAATGAACCTAAAACAATAAGTAGAAAAATAAAAATAATAATTGTGGGTTTTTACATACAGTATTGCTTTTCTTGGACAAATCTTCTGAACATGTTTGTAAGGCTAATATAGTTTGTTTTCACCTTCATTTTATTGATTCTCTAGGTTACAACAGTTACGTTGCAAGATTTGCCCGGGTGTAGTCTTTGTACATTGGCAGAGTGTACGAGTCTTCAGTTTCTCTCTCTACAACGCTGTGGATTAAAGTCTTTACACAGCCTGAGTAACTGCAAAAAACTTAAGTACATTGATGCACAGGTAAGTCCTCTGTTATACGGTTATTTAGCTTATAATAAAATATAGATTCATCTTCATGTTTCAGAAATAATAATTTTGAAGAAATTGTTACTAAAATAACTTTACTCAGTGATCAAGGGCCTCAACTTTTGAGAACTAGAAAGGGAAGTTGAGTGGGTGGCATTACCCGGAAATTACCTATCTCTTTTGGCAGAATATGTGGTTTTTGTTTTTGATAATTTTTGCTGCATAATAAGTGAATATATTACTTAGTAGCTTAAAACAAAACCCATCTTATTTGCTCAGGTGCCTTTGGTCCATGAATTGAGACCAAACTTGGCTGGGTATTTCTTCTGTAATATTTTGTGTTGATTTTGTATCGTATGTTAATTGCAATCAAATACTTCTTTTATAATTCTACTGCCTTGGCCGGGATGTGCAGAAGGTTAGAATCTTCTGTGGCTTTCTTGGGCCCTTTTCCAGGTGTGCTGGATCTGAAAAGTGAGTGTTCTTAAAAGACAAGTTCTAATATGCAAGTGCTTTAGCAAGCATTTACTTGCATCTGCTGGAAAATATTTTATTGGCTAAGCCTTGAATTCATATGGGAAGAAGACTGTGCAGATATGTGAGTATTAGGTTGTGAGGTTTAATGGGGGCCCCCAAAGTCACAGTCTATCATAGTCGACCCTCTGGTTCCTAATGATTCACATCCTTCCCACACTCAAAAGGCACTCACGTTCCCCAAAAGGCACTCACGTTCCTCAAAAGGCACTCACGTTCCCCAAACCACCAAAGTCTCACCAACTTACAGCATCACCCTCAGGCTAGAAGGACAGAATCTTACCATCTAAAACAGATCCAGACGGCGATGAAGCTTTTAAGATCCATCCATTGAGGTGGAGTCATCTCAACTCAGATAGCTGTAAAGTAACATTAAAAGTTATCTAACCTCGTGCTCACTTCGGCAGCACATATACTAAAATTGGAACGATACAGAGAAGATTAGCGTGGCCCCTGCACAAGGGTGACGTGCAAATTTGTGAAGTGTTCCATATTTTAAAAAAAAGGTATCAACCTTTCCCCCACCATACAAGGTGGGTTTAGTGAGCTACAGTAGTCATTCTTATTCAAGATAGGAGAAATAGGAATGAGTATTTAGATTATTTAAAATAATTTATTATACTGTCCTCTGTGTTTCCAATATTTTAAAAGGATATTAATAAATATATGAAAAATTAATCTTTATTAATGTACTTAATATTTATCTAAAAGATATAACAGTTTGCATTTTATCTTAGAAAATGACAGATTTAGATATTCATTTGGAGATCCTACCTCATTCTTCCTCTTTTTGCAAGCTTTGAATATTTCATTAATAAGCCATGAAATAAAATTAATTGCGTTTGTTTTTTGCTCTAGGAAAACCATATTGAGACCATCAACTGTGAAAATTTGGAAAATCTCCGTGTTGTTCTTCTTAATAAAAATCAACTGACTTCTCTTCATGGTTTGGATGGCTGCATTAATATTCAAAATATTGAACTTTCACATAATAAAATCACTCGACTTGGTGAGAACAGTAACATTTTAATATCTAAACAATTATTTTTCATAGTTGTATTTTGCTTCCTTTACTCTCTTTTAAGGCTAGACCCCATCACTGACTTGCATATTTTATTTATATTATAGTTATTTAATCTTTTACATTAGATTAAGAAAATAAAATCACTTTTAATGTACAAAAAAAGAATATGTTCCCACCACTTGCAAGTGGGTAGTAGGCTCTTAAGTTAGTAGGTTCATTTTTCTGTTCCATTTCCTATAACTAGTAGTGATATGAGTGTCACTGGGGATACGACTGGTTTGATGCCATGATGTTTTTATGGATCCTATGCTTGTCACACTTCTCATCAGTTGTCATAACTATTTCCTGGTGAATCCTTTCATCACTACTCTCCTTGGACTTCAAATATCACTGGTACTAATTATTCCTTCTTTGGGCAAGGCCTCTAATGCTCCATGAAAGAATTCATCATGCTGATTCTCCCTAAATTTTTTAATCCTTCCATCACTACTTCTGCATATCTATGTAATTGTATGTACTTCCTTCAGCGTGTCTTACACTCCATATAATTCTAGCAATGAAAATATATTTTCTAATTTAAGGCCAATCAATATATTTTCTTACTTTATTTTATTATATTTTATTTTTCAGACAGTCTTGTTTTGTTGCCCTCAGTAGAGTGCTATGGCGTCACAGCTCACAGCAACCTCCAACTCTTGGGCTTAAGTGATTCTCTTGCTTTAGCTTCGCAAGTAGGTGGGACTACAGGCGTCCACCACAATGCCCAGCTAATTTTTGGTTGTAGTTGTCATTGTTGTTTGGCAGGCCCAGGCTAGGTTCAAACCCACCAGGTCTGGTGTATGTGGCAGGTGCCCTAGCCGCTGAGTATAGGGGCAGAGCCATATTTTCCTTTTTTAAGTTTAGAGTATTGCAGAGTTACAAATGTTTTGGTTACATAGATTGCTTTCCTATTGCTTGAGTCAAAGTTATAAGGGTACCTATCCCCCAGATACTGTATATTGGACCTGTTAAGTAGGATTTCACCATCCCTTCCTCTCTCTTCCTACCTGCTTGATTTCTGTTGAGTTTTACTTTCATCTGTGCCTAGGAGTGCTGATAGTTCCAGTTTAATGGTGAGTACATGATGGTGTTTTTCATTCTCCTAATGCTTAATGTAGGAGCATAATCTCTCATTCCATCCATATTGTTGCAAAAGGTATTGATTCATTTCTTATAGCTAAGTAGTACTCTATGGTTATACATATACCACATTTTATTTATCCACTCAGATTGATTCCACAACTTTGTGACTGCAAGTTGTGCTGCAATAAACATTTTAATGTAAATGGTAGTAAGAAAATTGGTTAGCCAGATGTAGAAGACTAAAACAGGATCCACGTCTCTCCCCATTCACTAAAATTAATTAAAGATGGATTACAGACTTAAACCTAAGACATGAAACAATAAGAATTCTAAAAGAAAATGTTGGGAAAACTCTTCTAGATATCTGCAAAGAATTTATGAAAATGACCCCAAGGGCAATCACAGCAACAACAAAAATGAATAAATGGTACTTAATTAAATTAAAAATCTTCTGCACAGCCAAGGAGACAATCAACAACGCTAATAGACAACCTATAGAATAGAAGAGAATATTTGCATGTTGTATGTAAGGGCTAATTACAAGAATATACAAATAACTCAAGCGAATCAGTAAGAAAAAATCAAACAACCTTATAAAAAAGTGGGCAAAAGACATTAACAGAAGCTTTTCAAAAGAAGATGGAATAATATTTAATGAACACATAAAAAATTTCGGCATTACTAATTATCAGAGAAATACAAATCAAAACCACAAAAAGATTACACCTAACTCCAGTGAAAATGGCTTTTATCAAAAAGTCCCAAACAATAGATGCTAGCAGCATAGTTGTGGAGAGAAACACGTATACCTTATTGGTGGAACTGCGAGCGAGAACAACCAATCCTGTTTTTATAAGTATATCTGTCTGCCCCCACTGGAACCTTACTCTGTCATTCTCTCCTGCCTTCCGTCAGATTCTTCCCGTCACTGGCCCCTTCCTCTCACGTTTCTAAAACACACACACATTTTCCTTTTACCTTACATGGGGTTCTATCATCGCCTCATCTCTCTTACCATATGCTGTCAAGTTTGGAGAAAGAATGTTGTCTTCCTGCTTCCTCTTCTTACCACCCGATTCCCCCCTTCCACCCACTGAAATTTAGCTTTAGCCTCGCTTCTACATGGTTTACAGTGTGGTAATTCTAAAAGAAAGATCTCACTGTCTGTGATTATCATGCTGCTATTTTCTAATATTGAGTTATATATTCAGTTTTTGTCTTTTGTTCACTGTTACTGTCATAAATACTAATACTTCAATCTGTAAGTTCTCCTTTGAGCAATGATTAGTCCATAACATCTGATGTGTAGGTATTTTCAGCCGTTGCAATTTTAAGTTGTCTTATCTTTTATCTAACATTTTAAATTCTCATATGGAAAAGTCATTTTTTTTTTCAATGACTTGCTTTCTTTGGTAGTTTTGTTGCGTTATAGGCAGAGAATAATTTTTATGCCATTTATGCTTTTTGGAATTTATTGTGGCTTTCTTGTTAATATAATATGTGGTCAATTTTCATACATGTTTCATGAGCACTTTATGAAAGGAAGTTTTTAATTGACATGTAGAGATCTTTTCATTTATAAGTCTACCTTAGTGATCTTTTGTTTTAGGTATCCTGTCTCCTTGATCTACTTTGGACTGAGGAAGTTGAGCTATTTTAAATTTGTCTATTACTAGTAGCCTATTTCTTTTTGATATCCTTTGCTTTCTGTTTTGTGAATATTGTTGACAGGCTTCTTATAGATAAATATCTTCCTTTTATTGTAAATTTTAACTTTGAATACTATAAGTTTCTTCATTTAGCTCTTTGAAGCCCTTGAAACTAAATTCTTCCTTGTCTGCATATGGCTTATTTTTGGTTTTATTTGTCTACTAGGTCATATTTTTTTATTTTTATCCTTTTAAATCACTTTTTTTTAGGTATTTACTTACATACAACATAGATTAGAGTTTTAGTTTTGATCACAAATTAAAAACTTCACTTGCATGTATGTCTTGACCACATGGATTTATTAATCAGTTTATGTATTTGGCTTTACTCCTGTCATCCTGCTCATAACAATGTCTTCTCTGGAAATGATCCTTGGTTTCTTCCACCACTTGGGCACCTCTTCTTTTTTCTTGCTCAGTTTTGATAGGATTTGCTCTGGACAAGTGTGGAATCAGACTGAGTTATGTTGGATTTGGTTACCTATTACCCCACGTACAAAAAAGGCAGGTTATCATTTCTTTATCTCCCATTTATACTGGAAGTATAAGTTGTGTGTATTTTTATGTTTATTGCTCTTTTTCTGGAGGAGGTAGGTAGAAAGTTGGATCTAGACAATGACCCCCATACCCCCCCTTTTTTGTCAATATGGAAAAAGTTGATCTGTTTACATGAAGCAAGCTTTATCTTGCAAACATTTCAAAGTATGCTTTTAAAAATATAATATTCTTTACTATGTGTATTTGCCTATGTTCCTTTGCTTCCTACTTTGGGACCACCCATTACTTCTCCCATATGAAAATACTGATATGTTTGGTGCAAATATTTTTACTTTAAAGTACATACAGAAATATGCTTGTTGTTGTTGGAATGAAGGCCAGGGCATCGATAATGTATGTTACTATATTGGCATTTAGTGCAGCAAACTTACAAAAAATAAAAAAGGCTGTTTGTAAAAAAGGAATGCTTAAATTCCCATTTACTTCATCTTCATTGCCAGGAGTGCTGTGTGGGATTTTTTTGTAGGTAGTGGATTTCCTGGGATAGGATATCACCAAGATTTATGTAAAAACTGCCATAATCGTAATTGATGAACCTGAGGTATCTCTGTGCAGTGCACAGTAAACAAGGTAGAACACTTCTTTGCTGTCTGTTGGGTACAATGAAATCACTGTATTTATTGAGTGTGAGAAGAGTATACATGAAAACATAGATTTTCTGAAGACCAGTTGGAGTCTGTTTTTCATCTTCAGGAACTGCTTGGAGATTCTGGTTGAGCTAAGGAAAAAGCATAGATTTTGTCTTTCAATGATATATTGATGCTAAGAACTCTTATGAAGGGACACAAAGATAGATTTGTATTTGTAAGTTAATAAGTTACTATTTCATGCTATAATATTTCTTACAGAGATGAAATAAAATTGGAAGCAATATGGCAATATTTTACATTTGTAGTTTTAAGTTAAAATGTAAAACTAAGCTATAGTCCCTGCAGTAGTTAATATGTAATGTTAGCTCTAACTACTCTTTTTGTTAGAAAACATTAAATGCACATTTTTATTTGGTCAATATTCTTTGCATTTAAGTGGATGGGAAGAGCATCTATGTAGACCTCTTTAAAGCACTTCATTTGAAAGTAGTTAATGCCAAATGTTTTCCATTCTAAGTAAAGTATGTATTTGTAAAAACAAAAGCATAATGTGAAATATTTCTAACCAATTTTAAATAAGACACTTTTTGTTTTTAGAAAAATAACCATTTTTAATTTAAATAAATAATTTTAAATTTAATTTAAATAATTTAGCAGTTAATTTTAATTTTAATATTTAAAAATTAAACAATTATTTTGTTATTAATATAAATTAATGACTTATATAAATTGAAAGTTACAAAGTAACACATTTTTCTTATTACCTTTAATATTTAAGCATACTGTGTACTATGCCTATGGACAGACATAGGTTTTTCTTACTACTATTATTAGTGATAACCATACTATAAATTAAAAATATAGCTTAAAATAGAGGCATGGAGATATATTATATATTGAAATGCATTTTATTTTCTGGCCACGTGAAGAAAATAATAAACTATATTATTGAGATATATATACTTCCATAAAATGTATGTAATAATTTAAAGGATAGTGTTTACATTTTTGTATTATTTTCTATAATGGGGTCCATTTTTTGGACCCCAAGTGTTTGATCACAGAATATTTTAACATGATTCTGAATTATTCTTATATATTTTGACTGTGCAAAATAATCACTTTAATTTAGACTCAGTAAGTTTGCTTTAGGTTGATGTTAAAGATGGTCTTATTTTAAACAGATTAGAGATTTTACTATACTTTTTATTAATTTAAAATATGCTGTACAATTTTTTAGTTTTCTTTTATCACTCAATTTAATTTGAGTGTATAGCAGTTAAAATAAAAGTCTGTCATGATATCATTATTATCTTTTGTGGTTTCTTTCATTTAAAAATTTCCATAAGTATATTCAGACAAATTTGTAAAACTTCCGTAGTGTGGAGAAGCATTTTTTTTTTTTTTTTTGTGAAGAAGCAATTCTTGAATAGGTGTTGCCACATTAATTGTTAAAGTTTACAAATTGGTTTGTAGGAAATCTTTAAGACTTTTGGTCAGTATTTTTTTAGTTAGTTTATCTTTAAAAATAGCCAAAGGTAATAAAAAATGGGTGATTTAATAATCTAGCTTTCTTTATTCCTCTAATTTTTTATGAGGGATATATTGACTTTCTTATTATTTGAAACTAAATTAATTTTATATCCATGCTGGAAAAATTGTTTTATAAATATTATTGATATAAAGAATATAATTTTATAAAATAATAGCTTTCTTACCACCACGCACTTAACTGCTTTGCATATACATGTATAACTGTTTACATTAAACATCAGTGTGATGAGTTAAGTGTTATTCATTTTTTTCACTTCTCCAAGTAAGAAAGGCACCGAGAGGTTAGATAAATGGCCTAAAATCATAAAGCTCGTAATTGACCTGTACAGGGTTTGAAACTCAGAAGTCTACCCGGTGGCTTATATTCTTCTGCCTTTAATAAATATATATTTTCTAATTAGGATTATTGCTGTTTTATCTCTATTACAACTCTTTATTCTGAAAAAATGTAATTATTTTGAGCTATTTTCATTAATTTATTTTTGAGCAAATTTAGTGAACACTTAGTAGGTTTAAACACTTCTCTAGGCACTGAAATCACTGAAATGCCACACTGCAATATTGCTGGAAATGAGTGTCCTACCTTTCACTGAGTGAATATCCCAGTTATTTGGAATAAAATGTTACATGTATTTCCTGTATTGAATATTGGATGAAAATTAAAATAAATATGATGTGAACGTATAAGAACCAATAATTATTTTTGTTTACATATTCAGGAAGCTTCTATTTCTGCTACTTTAGAGAACACCTTAATCTATATGAAACATTTATTTAATTTCAGCAATTTGTTGATTTATAAATTTCAGGTCACACATTCCTAAAGAACGCCATTGGAAGTAGAAGAGATCCAAAGAATTTTTTATACTACTTTATTTTTCAGATAATATTGCTTGCTGGAAAAAATGACACTATGTTATAATATAAATATGAAACTTATTGAAATAATTCAACATTTTTACATAGGCTTAATTATTACTTGTACGTTTGGCTCATAAAGGAAATGTGCCTGGAATAGTACTTGTTTCTCAATATTGTCTGTGGGTTATTAGAGAGAATCGCTTAAGCCCAAGAGTCAGAGGGTGCTGTGAGCTGTGACGTCACAGCACTCCATCAAAGGTGACATAGTGAGACTCTGTCTCAAAAACAAGACAAACAAACAAAAAAATACAACATAAAACTAGACATTGCGCTTGAGAAAATGTTTTACACGACATATTTAGTGAAATTTTTGCTAGCCACTAGATGGTGCTAGCTTACTTTTTTAGTTTTGCAATGCAACACAATGGCTAGTGTAAGGCTGAAAGAGATTTTACAGATCTCCCAGTCTAGGCTGCTTAGTTTACAGATGAAAAAACAGACTCACATAGTTTTCATCTAACTCTTGGCAAAGGTGTGGCCAGAATCCAAGTTTTCTGAATCCTGTTTCCTTGTTCTTGTTTCTATGCTGCATATATAATACTCATGGACATGTGTGCTAAAATTAAAAACCTCAAATGTAGAAGAGGAACCATCAGAAGTGCCAGTTAATAAGCAGTTAAAGGAGGTAGACTTCTAGAAAACATTTATTTAGTGAAAACGTCCATCTTTAGTTTTACCCTTCCAACAGGATTTTCTCCTGTGGGCAGGAATGTTTTATTGACCGTTGGCTCATTTTTTAGGTGGGAAGAATTATTTGAAACAGATACTTGTAGCCAATACAGGCAAATACTAGTTTTGCAATGGACAGGAGCTCTTGGAGGAGTAAACACATTTGGCTAAAGTTTCATTTTCTGGGACATAGGAAGCTTTAAAAGGAATATATGTATCAGAGAAGTCAAGATCATTTAAGGTATTCTTAACATTTCAATATTTAAGTCCTTTGAAAGAGACTCTTAAATATTTTTGTGGCTGTTCCTTTTGAATGGGGACGTAGAAACAAATGATAGATATTGTGACTGAAAAAGAATAATTTTCTCAAACGTGTTAAGAAATTAATGTATCTTAAGATAAGACTTGTTATAAGTCTATTTTGCTTAGTTCTCATCGTTGATAGTAAAGAATTTGCAATATTAAAATACAAAGGGTGGTAACTAACTCTCCCCATCTAGAGATGAGATGCATGTTTACCCAAATGTATGTATGTTTAATCAGTTGTGTGTAGACTCTTGTGAATGTCTATCAGTATCCTCTTCCTCCTTCAATGTTTAGCTGAAAAGTCTGCTTTCTTTTATGCCTTCTTCACTCACCCTAGAGTTAACAGTTTTTAAATCACTTGTTTTATTGAGGATAATTGATATGAAACAATAACAGCTGTTATTACTAGTACCTATATTGTGAAAGTGCTATATAAGCTGTTTTAAGACATTCTTTTTAATCCTTTCAATAATCTGAAATTGCCCTAACTCTACAAATAAAGGAACTGAGGCTCAGAAAGTTATGCAGGTAGCTTACATTCACACAGCAAGTTTTGTTGTAAGCCTGCCTTATCAAATCTTAGGACTGTCTGCCCGAGAACCCACTAATTTTTTATTATGTTGCCTATTGATTAAGTGTAATACGGATAATGTTAGCATAGTCATGGATAAAAAGTTAAATAACGGATTGTCATGACGATTTTAGTTCATTGTCTTTACTCTTACATTTGATCTTTTTCTTTTGCTCAGAAATATTTTGGGGCCATGCTATTTGTTGCATGCAAATTTATAATGGATATGTGTTTGTTGAATTGACCAGTATTACCATTTTGTTCTACAGTAAAGCTTTTGCCTTACTCTTCTATGGCTGATACAACCGAATTATCTTTTATTTGGATGCAAGACCATTGTACACGCTCTCAAATAGATCTTGTTTATGTGAGTTATAGCTACCAACATTGATACTATCAGTAAAAAAACCAAAAATTTTAAGTTTTTATTTGTTCATGAATTTAAAACTTCAAACAATAAAGTATTTGCATTTGTCCATTTGACTATATTAATATTAACTATATTGAAATATTAACTATTTTTAAGCAAAAATAGTGAAAAGAGAGGGACATTGTTACATGTATTTTTAAATCTCTTTAATGTTTGACTTAACACAGGACAGCTGGGTTCTCCAATTTGACTCTGCATTCAATTTGCTATAATATCAGAAGTCATGTAGCCTCTGGAAAACTCCACTCTACTTTCTTGAGCAAATGAGAGTGAAAAAAGCAAATGACATCTTAGTATCATTATGAAAATAGTTACCACCTTATGGAAACTCTAAAATCAGGTGGACTGTACCTTGAGGACCGTGGATTCGCAAAATAGATCTTTTTCTATCCTTTTATGTGCAATTCTTCTACAAGCTGTTTTTAGTTTGCGTTTTTTTATAAAACAAGAAAATTTTATGTTTATTGTACTACCTAGGCTGCCTTACAAAGTCTACCTTTGATTTATACCCTTTAGTCCCTAGTAATTAATTTTTTATAATCAATAATTTAGTGCAATCAATATATTTGAGTATAAATTTACTATTTTACTATTTCATTCTATTTGTTCTTGCTGTTCTGATTTTTCTCTCTTGCCCTCTTTTAAACTGATTGAGGTTTTATTTCATTTTTTCCTATTGTATAACAGTTACATATTATTTTATTATTATTTTAACTTTCCATAGATGTTACATCAATAGTAATGTAGTAATACTATACTTACATTATTATACTTACTGTAGTGTTACCATGTAGTAATATAGTATAAACTTCCCATTACTCTTTATGTAGTAATATAGTATAAGCTTTCCATTCCTCTTTATTCTTTTTATTTCACTTTTTTTTTTTTTTTTTTTTTTTAGAGATGGTCTCACTTTATCACCCTTGGTAGAGTGCTGTAGTGTCACAGCTCACAGCAATCTCCTCCAACTCCTGGGCTTAGGTGATTCCCTTGCCTCAGCCTCCCAAGTAGCTGGGAATACAATGCCGGATACTTTTGTTGTTGTTGTTGTTGTTACAGTTTGGTCAGGGCCAGGTTCGAACCGCCACCCTCAGTATGTGGGGCTGGCGCCCTACCCACTGAGCCATAGGTGCCACTCTGTTTCACTTTTTATCTACATTGTTACTTCTACCCAAATAACATGAATTAGTTGGCTGGGCACAGTGGCTTACACAAGTAATGCCAGAGCTTTGGGAAGCAGAAGTGGGAGGATTGCTTGAGGCTGGGAGTTTGAGACAAGCTAGGCAACATAATGAGACCACATCCCTAAAAAAAATAAAAATAAAAATTAGCCGTGTAGCTCTAGCTCTTCAGGAGGCTGAGGCTGCAGGATTGCTTGAGCCCAGGAGTTTAAGGCTGCAGTGAGCTATTATTGGGCCCGGCTAAAGAGTAAGAAAAAACAAAGAGAGACAGAGAATATGCATACGTTTTTAATGTAGATTTGCAGATCTGCTGGGGATGACTTTTTTCAGATTTTCTCTTGTTAAGTGTGTTTGTAATGTGTACACAGATATACCCACCCACAAACACACAAGTGTGTTAATATTTGATGTATAGACTACGGTATTCTTGCTAGCAATAGCTGCATTGTAAATATTTTCCATTGTATTATGGCTTTCCTGACTAGGGTTGATCCTCAGCAATTTCTTTTCCACTTTCTGAGATATTTTTCTTTGTCCATAGTTTTTATCACTTTACTGTGAAGTTATTGTTTGTGGTCTCCTTTACTCTATTTGAGTTCATTGTGCCTCTTAGCGAATTTAATACATTAATTGATATAATTGTTATATATAATAATATAATATATAGGATATAATGCATTTTATATACAGATATCACATATCCTATAATTCTTTGATATTCTCTCTCTCTTTCTTTCTTTCTTTCCTTCCTTCCTTCCTTCCTTCCTTCCTTCCTTCTTTTCTTTTCTTTTCTTTTCTTTTCTTTTCTTTTCT
>NW_003852402.1:33585982-33668423 GCF_000181295.1 Otolemur garnettii | reverse complement strand
TTTTCTTTTCTTTTCTTTTCTTTTCTTTTCTTTTCTTTTTTTGGAGACAGAGCCTTAAGCTGGCACCCAGCAACTTCTAACTCCTGGGCTTAAGCGATTATCTTGCCTCAGCCTCCCAAGTAGCTGGGGACTACAGGCACCTGCCACAACACCCAGCTATTTTTTGGTTGTAGTTGTCATTGTTGTTTGGCAGGCCTGGGCTGGAATTGAACCTGCCAACTCTGGTGTATGCGGCTGGTGCCTTAGCCACTTGAACTACAGGCACCGAGCTTGATATTCTTATAATCGTATTCTTGTCACTCTTACATTTCAGTTTGGGTTTTAGTATTGCTATTTGTTTCTTTTATTTAGCATTCAGTTCACATTTTCATAGTATCTAGGATTTAAGTATTTAACTTAACTCTTGTCTTGACCTGTTCAACAAGATTTAATTTCTGTGTCTGGTAATTTATCTGGGTTCCTTAAGGATGGTTTCTGTCATCTGTTGTTTCTCTTTAATTTTTTTGGCCACATGATGTCATCTCCTGGCTTTTTTTTTTTTTTTCAGCAGAGAATACTGAGGAAAAAATAAAATGGTAGACCCAATTTGAGGCTTGTCCAGTATTATTCCCCTCTTCTCCTCCGCTAGTCCACATTTTTTACAAAGGATAATCTCTGTGTAGTTATATCGGTATATTGGCATTGGGATTATTTAAAGCTGAGCTTCAGTCCTGCAGAAGCTATCATATATTTGAATTGTCCTGACTCTTGGTGGTGTGTCACATGAAAGTGCCACCCAAAGGAAGGCAGGAATTTATTTACACAGCCTCCTCTGAAAGGGATCTGGAGCCCAGATTTTGCCCTGCTAGTCTTGTAAGCACCCTTTGCTCAGGATTCTGACACCTCCTGAGTCATGTGTTCGTGTCACTTCTCTGGATCCTAATCTGTTACTATTCGGCGGCACTGTTTTAGTTCTTCAGTGCCTTGAGCAGACGTGTTGACTTTTTTTGTACTTTCCTCTAGTTCTTCCTGATGGACAGTTCTTCTTTATCTAGCGCACCATTACTCTGTGTTCTCTTTTCCTTCCTCTGTTCTTTTGGATTGACATTTTTCTCCTTTTCTCTTTTTTAAATCAATTTTTTATTAGTTTACTGGTCACCACAGAATTGTAAAATGCCCACCAAATTTATCTCAAGTAAGTCAATAGCTCATCTTCTCTGACTTCTAAGTACATGTTTTTGAAGATTTTAAATGTATTTTAACTTAACTCTGAAAGGAAAACCTTACGGTTATTTTATACAAAGTTTGATTGTATTTGCTCACATTTACTCCTTTTATGCCATTGTTTTCTTCTATTATTTAATATACTGAAGCTTTCCTACTTCTCTAGATAGATAATTTGTATCTCTCTCTAGTTTTTTGTATATTAAAAAAAAACTGTACTAGATTTTGCAAATGCCTTTCTGTTGCAGTCACTCAAATCATAGTTTAGCTGGGCATATTCTCCTAAATCAAAGCTTATTTTCTTTCAGTAATTGGCAGATATCAATATATGCTTTATTATTATTATTATCATTATTACTTTACTTTCACAGTGTTATGAAGAAGTCAGTTAACAGTGAAATTGTTGGAATTTTGAGGGTATTTTCTATCTTTTAAAAATATCTTAATGGGTCAAGCGTGGTGGCTCACACCCATAATCCTGGCACTCTGGGAGGCCGAGGTGGGTGGATTGCCTAAGCTCACAGATTCGAGAACAGTCTGAGCAAGAGCAAGACCCCCGCCTCTAAAAAATAGCCTGCTATTGTGGTGGGTGTCTATAGTCCCAGCTACTCGGGAGCCTGAGACAGGAGAATTGCTTGAGCCAGGAGTTTTGTATTTCTGTGAGCTATGCCACCATGGCACTCTACTGAGGGTGACAGAATGAAACTGTCTCAAAAATAAATAAGTAAATAAATAAAATACCTTTGTCTTTGCTCTTGTGCCATTTTACAGTAATGTCTCTAGGCATGGATTTCTCTCGAATTAATTTTGCTCGGAGCTTATTGCAATTCTTGACTATGTCAGATTTCTTTCACTGTAGCTATTTGTCTGACATTATCCCCTCAAATACATACAGTGCGTGCGTGTGTCTGTGTATTTTTGAATGATCTTCTGGCTCTCACCTCCCGTCACCTGTGTTCTACACCCCTTCCTTTGCTGCCCTCTGGGTAATTTATGTATATGTAGCTCCTAGCTCAAAACTTGGGATTTGTGCATGTTCTAGGTCATTGAATTTTTTTTTTTTTTAGTTTTTCTTTTAAACTTCCATGTGCATATGAATTGCCTGGAGATGTTACTGAAATGCAGAATCTGACTCTGCAGGTCTGTGGTTGAGTCTCAGCATCTGGATTTCTTTCTTTCTTTTTTTTTTTTTTTCATTGATACAAATATTGGTACCTCTTTATGGGCTACATATAATATTTTGTTACATGCATAGACTGTGCAAAGATCAAGTTAGGGTATGTGAATTATCCAGCACCTTGAATTTTTATCACTTCTACATGTTGGGAGCACGTCGAGTTCTCTCTTCTAGCTGTTTTACATGTGAAGTGAGCAGTATGTGGTTATTAACACTGTTACCCTACTGTACTGTCCAGCCTTAGAAATTACTTCTTGTTCCCAGCTGTATGTTTGTACCCATTACTCAACCTCGATTTATCTGGCCCTCACCCTTCCCCACCTCTGGTATCTGTCATTTTATTCTCTACCTCCACGAGACCGTTTTTAGCTCACACATAGGAGTGAGAATGTGTGATATTTGTCTTTCCGTACCGGGCTCATTGCACTTAACATAATGACCATTAGTTCCATCAATGTTGCTGCAAATGACATGATTTCGTTCTTTTTTTTTAATTGCCAAATAGTATTCCAGTGGGTATATACACCAGACTTTCTTTACATATTCATATGTTGATGGACACGGGTTAATTCCCTATCTGTTTTTGTGAATAATTTATTATTTAGATTTATTTTCATTTAGATAAATACCCAGTACTAGAACGGCAGGATTATATAGTGGTTCCATTTTTAGATTTTAAAGAAATCTTTCTGATTACCATAGCGGCTGAACTAATTTACATCCTCACCTACAATGTAAGAGAGTTTCCTTTTATCCCCATGCTCAGCAGCATCTGTTATTTTTAACAGTCATTCTAACTGGGGTAAAGTGATATCTCATTATAGTTTTGATTTGCATTACCCTCTTGATTAATGATATGGAGCATTCGTTCACATACTTCTTAGACATCTGAATGTCTTCTTTTGAGAAATGTCTATGTCAGTAAAACATGTATGTATGTTTCTCTGTTCAGTTCCCTGAATTCATGTGTTAGTCCAAGTCAGATGACTAGTTTGCAAATATTTTCTTCCGTTCTACAGGTTGTTTCTTCACTCTGTTGATTGTCTCATTTGCTGTAGAGAAGCGCTGTAGTTTATTATACTCCTACTTGTCTATTTTTGGTTTTGTTGCTTGTACTTTGGGGATCTTAGACATAAACTCTTTGCTTAGACCAATGTTCAGAAACATTGAAAATATATTTTCTTCTAGAAGTTTTTTTTTTTAATTTTGACTCTTATAATTTAAATCTTTCACCCATCTTGAGTTAATTTTTTTTTTTTTTTGCAAACAGAGTCTCACTATGTTGCTCTCAGTAGAGTGCTGTGGTGTCACAGCTCACAGCACATGTAAAAGATGCTACTAGCTGTGGGTCTGTCATATGTGGGCTTTGTTATGTAGAAGTATACTCCTTCTATGCCTACTTTGTTGAGTTTTTATCATAAAGTAATGTTGTATTTTATCAAATGTTTTTTCTGCATGTATTGAGATTGTTATATGATCCTTTATTCCAGTGGTTCTCAACCTGTGAATCGTGACCCACAGGAACTGTATTAAAGGGTTGTGGCATAATTGGGAAGGCCGAGAACCACTGCTTTATCCTGTTGCTTTGACATGTTTTGCTTGTTGACCCATCTTAGCATCCCTAGGATAAATCCCACTTAGTCACGGTGTATTATCTCTTCAGTGTGCTTTTGGATTTTGTTTGCTAGAATTTTGTTGAAGGTAATATTCAACATCTCTAATCATCAGGGAAATGCAGAGCCATAATGAGAGATAACCTAATTCCAATTAGAATAGTTTTCTCAAAAAATCCCCAAACAACACGCTGGAGTGGGTGCTGTCAGGGGAAAAGAAAAAGGAACATTTACACACTGTTGGTGAGAATGCAAACTAGTACAACTTTTGTGGACAGTCATATGGAGATACCTCAAAGAACTGAAAATAGACCTACCATTTCATCCAGACTACCATTTTAAAAATGGTAGTACACCTACCATTTTTTTCTCCTCGGAGGAAAAAAAGTTATTTTATCAAAAAGACAAGGGCCCTCAAATGTTTATTGCAACACAATTTACAATTGTAAACATAGGAAAAAACCCAAGTGCCATCAATCCATGAATGGATTATTAAACTGTGGCATTATGTATAGCCATAGAGTACTACTCAGTCATAAAAGATGGTGAACTGATACTTTTATAAGAACCTGGAGTGAACTGGAGATCATTCTTCAAAGTGAAGTATGGCAAGAATGGAAAAACACACACTGTATGTATTCACTATCAAATTGGAAGGAATTGGTCAACACCCACGTGCACATGTGGTAGTAAAACTAAACAGAAAGCAAACAGGTGAGGGGGCCAAAAAGGGAGGGGAAAATTCACACCTACCAGCTACAAGGCACACTGTCTGGGAGATATGCACTGTGATAACTTTGACTTAAACTGTACGAATGCAGTTCTTATAATGAAAACATTCGTACCCCTGTAATATTCTGAAATTAAGGAAAAGAAATTGTTTTAAGTAGATATTATAGCAATTCAATCTCAGATGCCTACCTTTTCCATGTAAATAAATCTACTTAGGGTCCACTTTTATTAGAGAAGGTATTAGTCAATATTATGTAAATTTTAATTGAATATTAAAAATAATGTTACCTGTGGTTATTAGGTTATGCATGTGCTGATGTTTTAGGAATGTATATTAATATTAAAGAAAAATGTAACATTTTAGTTACTTTTGAGATGCTGCAGTACTACTGAAGTAGAAGATCAATTCAAACTTTAAAAAACAAAAACATTGCCACTATTGAAATAGAAGATCAATTAGAATTTTTGAAAAACACAAAAGAAAACATTACTTTATCACTATTGAAGTAGAAGACCAATTTGGATTTTTAAAAACATATTACAAAATTATCTTGTGGGGCATGAGAGTCATCCATAAGCGGATTATTGGTTTGAAACATTCAATCTCAACCATTTTTTCTACAGATAATTTACTAGGGTTGGATATATCATTTGAAAACTCACCAAAGCATTGTTAAATAAAGCAGGCGATTATATGAAAATGGTTTGATTTCAAAATTTCCAAATGCACCTGCTGACTTCTTTGTATTAAAGTTGACAAAATTTTATTCTTTTATACCTTGTTCCACCTGCTCCTCCCAGACTTCTCAATTATAATGTCTGTTTTTGTTATCCAAACACTTATTAGAATTAGGATTTTCTATTTTAGACATTAACTCCCCTTTAAGAAAATGGGATAAATTAGAATATTTGTACTTTTTCCAATACTCTTTTCTCTCATAATTTTTATTACTCACATTAGATATAAAATATGTACCCACTCCATCTAAATCATATGGTGGTATTAGATCTGTATGAACATGGGTATTTTATGATAACTGCTTATTTTATTTCTTACTTGTCTAGATTATTTAGTCCACTAGCTCTTTCTAAATCTTATTTTTCAAAACTGGTCCAGTGGATACCGTAGTCCCTAAAGTCTTTCACGTGTGAGAATCTCTGTCAGGTGCCTTTATACCTGGACGAGAATGTAGATTTGCATTCTGTTTTCAGGTCACACTTTCACTTGGTATTTTGTGGTCTTTACTCCTTCGCAGATGTGGGATGGTGCATTGCTGGCGTAAACTTTGAGGCTAACTGGATTTTTCTTTCCTCATAAATGATTTCTACACAGATAACTCTTCCCCCTTTTTTTCTTATCCTTAATCAGCAACTTAACCAAGAAACAGCTTATTGTCAATACAGCCACAGAAGTGTTTTTTTGGAAAGTAATCTTTGTTTGTTTCCAAACTACTCACTTAGTTATTTTTTCATTTCTTGAAAATTTTGTTTTTTATATATTTGCAAAGCTTTTTGGTTTGACTTTATTATTCAGTCCTAGACCATCCGTTTTTTGGTAGTGTTTGTCTTCCTTTCATGTCTGTCATTGTTTAACTGATTTAATCCAGGTCTTTTTCTTCTTTCTTTCTTTTTTCTTCTTCTTACTTTATTCCAGAGTGATTATCATCCCTTGGGACAATTCAGTTTCTAGCTTTCTATTCTGTCCAGCGTTGTTTCTAAGATTATTTATTAACTCTGTTACGGTGATTTTTTTTTTTTTTTTACCTGCTGCTTTTGTTGTAATATATTTGCCCTCCTTTTATATTGATTTAAAAAAAGTTATTCTATAGGCCAAAGAAGTTTCAACATATTTTATTCTTTCCTGACTTATGGTTTCTTCAGAATAGAAAGCTTATTACATTCATTATGTCCTAATGTGAAGAATATTACTCCTAAACTTTGCAATTTAGACTAACAGATATTTATGAGCTCACATGTTCTGGGAGTCAGAAATCAGAATTGGCTCAGCTTGGCGGGTGGTTCTGGCTTAGGGGCTCTTGTGCAGTTGTGGCTCCGAGCCGTCAGCCAGGACTGCCATCAGCTCAAGGCACAATGAGAGTAAAACATCTACTTCCAAGCTCACCCAAATGCTTATTGGCAAACCTCATTTTCACACATCTTTAGATTATTTCTCTTTCTTTTTCATTGTCTTCACTTCCATTGCACTGTGCTTTCCAAGCTGATTACCTTTACTGTCTCCAGCAAAAGTCTTCAGCTGCCTCAGCACGGCCAAAGCAGTGACCTCTTCTCATTTCTTTGACAACTGAGTCTGACTGTATATAATTTAGTATAAACAAAATGGCTTCCACAATTGTTAAGTTTCGCATTATTTCTTAACTCCTCCTTCATTATAGAACTGTTTCCCTTTTCCTATTTTCTTCTCCCATTTGTTCTCCTGCTCTACCTGGTTTTTCTCAGCTTCCTTTGTTTCATCTTTCCTCATTCATCATTGTGTAAGGTAAGGTTTCACCTCGGTTGTCTTATTGTAAGACCCTTGAAAGTTGCACAAATGCATTCCCCAGTCCAAAGGAGTTAGTAGAGATTTCTATTCCACATTAGCTCTGGATAACTTAAGAGCAATAGATATGGTTTTAAAAAATTTAATAAGATTATAAAAATATATTTTATAAGACATTTGTGTATTTGATAAAGGCTATCTTATTTTATAATACTACTAATGTGTAATAATAGGCATTTCCTTTTGCCTGGATTGTCTGCTTTGTGGGTTAACTGATGTACTTTACATAGGATTATAGGCATACTAAATGCCATCATTTTCCTATTTCAGAAGACTTTATATTATAGTCAGTATATTTATTATAATATATAACATACCACTTCTAACACCTCAAAGTTTATAACGTATAAGCAATCTGTTATTCTAACTTAAATATTGGATAGGGAAAAATAATTCATGTCCTAATAAGAACAAATCATAACTTTTTCCTAAGTTGTAATTACCATTTTAAATTACAGGGAAATATCAGTACATTGATCCTAACTAAATCTTTAAATATAAAATACAGTAGTAGCCTGAGTTTAGGTTTCAGTCTTCTTTTGTCCTTTTGAGTCCGCTGTGCATTTTCCTGCTTCTCTTTGATATTGTATAATTTATTACTCATTATAAGAAAATTTACTATTTTGTATAAAAACATTTTTATCAGAAATTATTATCTCTTAACGTTAAGTTGATTTGATTTAAACTATTAAAGAGACACTGTAATTTTCACAACTATGATTTAATAAAATAAAAGGAGAGAAACCTCGTAGGAATGGAGAAGTAAACATGTGTACTCAATACCAAAAAAATAAAAATAAAGATGCTGTAATTTTGAATTGTAATTTTTCCTGAAATAGATCTTTAGGAAATACTTCTACAACATACTCATCGATGCTATTACATTATCTGAACTTCTAAAATGTAATGCAGAATTAAATTTTCTTATGAGATCTTGGTAAACTTGATTATTTCTTGTATTTCTTCATCTTGATACAAGCAGACTTTCTGCCTTTTCCTTTTGCAAATCAATATATAATCAAAACAACAAATCTCGGGTTAAACACTCTAAATTCCTAAAGGATAAAGTCATTACATCAATTCCAGAAATCAAATGTTATACATCATATTTCATCTTTTAAAGGTTATCTATTTCAATTTAGCAAACTACTTTGTGGCAAAAAAAAAAAACCCTCATGTTTATTCTTATATTTAATTGAAAAAAAATGTTATATGGGAGTTTGACAAGATAATCAGACTGAAGCCCTTCTCTAAGATTTAGCTAGAATGACTCCCCAGGGTAGGGGTCTCACTGTAGATTCTCTGCTTACCTTACTCAAGATTTTAAGTGTATTTCCACATTCTAGGATTTCAAAACAGTGGTACCAAGAGAGAACATACATAGACAATATCTAAAGAACCTTAAATTTTTAATATTTTCAATGAAATTTTTACAGATTTCCTCAGCATTTCTTTCTAATGCTATTTCCTGATAACTTTCTAATGCTATTTCCTGACACAAACTTAGTTGTACTTTTCTTTATGACCACTGACATATAGTTTCTAAACCTTATCTAATATTTCTTAGGATTATATTGATTTCATCTGCTCACAAAGAAGGTCACTCACGACACTCTTGAAATACGTGAAGAATATGCTAATATTTCATTGGTTCTTATATGGTGGTGTTGAGTTCTTTTTGGACTCTTAAGATAATTATTTCAATGATAGGAAAATAGCATTCTGATGTTATGTATGGGAAGAATTTGGAAATTCAGAAGCTCTGGAGTGAGTCAAAAACTTTTTTAAAAAATAAAAACAAAAAGAAATCTCCCCTCTCTCTCTATTGCTTTTATTCTTATTTGAAGATAAAAAACATTCATTACCCAATTTATGACTTTTAATATTTTGTCTCATTTCTAATTGATATCTAATTATGTCATTTTAAAATATGCCAATTTCAACAATGTCATGTTTACAAGGTAAGTATCACTAGGAATTTGGCCTGAGTTCTCATTTATAATTAAAGGGGTTGGGATATACAAAGATTAAATTATTTAGAAATAAAATTGGACTGTCCTTTAGAATCTAGAATTTATGCTCCTTCTGATCTTATAAAATTTTTCTTTCAGGTGGTTTAGAATCTTTGAAAAATCTTCAGCAACTAATTGTGGACCACAATCAGTTAATAAGTACAAAAGGTCTTTGTGATACCCCTACTATTATATATCTAGATTGTTCACATAATCATCTTACAGAAATTGAGGGCATTGAAAATTGTGGATTGCTTCAAATACTGAAGTTACAGGGAAATTATCTAAGTGAGGTAATTGCTTTGGGTTAATTTACTTCTGTGATTAATGCAGCATTTTTCTTTGTATAGAAATATCACATGTTTTAAGTGCAATTTTGAGTAACATTTCCTTGGTCATTTTTGCTAATCAGTGGTATTTTAGTTCTAGTTTACTTAGAATTCTTTCATACTTTTCTTTACTAAGAAAGAGTCAACACAGTTACTCTTTTATGTTTTATAAATAAATCTAATTCAACATTAGTTTTTCATGATATTAAATTATATTAAATGATAACTTACTTCAGTATATAAAGTGGCCAAATTTATCTATCATGAAATTCTAATTATATTTCACCATGATTACTTTTTATCAAAAATATAAAAAATTATAAGGTTAATTGATATAAATTTTATTTATACTAACAGTTTTATTATACTTTGATTTATAATATGTAGTTTACCAGAATCTATTTGTTGGTTATTTAGGGAGGTTTTTTTTTGGGGGGGGGGAGTTAATATTTTTAAATTTAGAAGTGTTAAAATATTTTACTTAATATAAAGTAATAAATGAAATTTAAATATAGCTTCCACTCCTGAAGAATCATGTTCTGCTAAGAGAACTGTACTTGGATGATAACAGCATTTCAACTGTGGAAGCGTTTTCTTCCTATTGGCTGCCTTTACTACAAAATCTTACAATCTCTCAAAACAGGTAAACGTATCCTTTACTGAAACAATAAATTCCGTGAATGCTTAAAATAAACGCATGATGTTCCAAAACAAAGAAAAAAGTTGGATTTCTTCAGTAATTCAGTGAGAGTGCATCAAAATAAATTAGCACACAAATTATAGACATAACTTTGTAGAATTTAGAACACTAAATTGAATTACTGGCATACCCTAGAACTTTAGTAGAATTTTAAGTGTCAATTATCTTCCACTTTTTGTTTTTTTTTCCAAAAAAGCACTTGTAGAAATCTCTCAGGGCAGGTTTGTTTATATTTGTAAAGACTATCCTCTCTGGAAAATATAGGAGGTAGTTAATTTAATTCATAAGACTGTCTCATTCTGTCAAGTGGTATGTATTAAGTCCTGGAAGAATGATTTTTAACCTACTCTCAAGTTGCATTTTTTCTTTCTTTCTTTCTTTCTTTTTTTTTTGGTAAATGTTAAGAGGGATTTAAATTTGATTTCCCTAAGGATATAAAGTAACACTTAAAAAAATACCTTACCATTAAATTGAAATGGGTACCTACCTCGGAAGATGTATTTGAGACCACCAAACATCTGGATCTTTACTGTCTAAAACCAAAACAGGGGTATGATATGTGTACTTCTCCTCTGATTATTATTTCATTGCGATCTATCCACTTTAATGTGATTAATTTGTTCATCAAAGGCACATGGAACAGGAGAAAGGAACTTCTGTTAACAAGAAAATGTTTCTTTGAATTATACAATGCTTTCTTTGAATTATACAAATAAGGATGCCCTAATTTTAATATATAATTCATTGTCCCCCAAACTATGAAATCATGTCCCAGTCTCTGCCACTATAGCTCTCACCCTTTTAGCATTGTGTTAGTAAATTACTTTACTTCTACCTACCATACATTGACAACTGAAAACTGATTCTATATTCAAATGTCCCTCAAATTGTTTTAAATAAATCTAAAATATGAAAGTTGATTTAGGTTTTAAAAGAACATTTGTTCATGGAGCAAGCCCCATCAGCTAATACTGTGTATGTAAATCTGGGTTTTTCTCAAACTTATTGGATCTTCTCCAAACATTTTCTATGTAATAAATATAATTTCAGAATGAAATACTTGATTATGCTTTGGACATATGCAGTATGCCACCCAGGACTTCAAAGCACATAAATGAGCATAAAATATTTAAGAGATCAGAAAATATTTAAAACAAGGACATTTTAAAAAATAGTGCCTTACATTTCTTTGGACAATTGAAATCATTAAATAAATGTTCTCTTACTAAAGATTAAATTAATACTAGCTGAAAGACTTATGCTCTATCATTATGACATAATGTATATACATCAATCTGATACAATATCAATTATATAAGCTATAACATTAAAATATTTTCTGATACAATACCAATGATATAAGGTATAACATTAAAATATTTTTACAAGTTCTATAATAATAATTAGTATGATTAAGCCAAATGAACCCCATTTATAACTTTGTTTTCCTAGCCTTATAACGTTTGAATATTGAAGTAGCGTTTACTGTTAGGGGGAATACAAAAGTGAATGATACATGTCCTTACCCTCAAAGAGCTCTTGGGCATAAAAGAACCTAAACTTTTACACTTATCTTCGCAAAATGTAGGATTACATAATATATGCTATTTCGTATAAAAATAACACTGTCACTTATATTAGAATATATTCTTTATGGGTCTTTTAAGGCTCTATGTGTTTGATCTTTCACATTTCTGAGGAGGAAGGGAGAGGCTTTAAGGCACCAGGCCTGACTGATAGAAGTGGACACATAGAATAGTCAAATGATGTCCTAATGGCACACTATAAAAATAATCTTTAGCCTGAAGGTTTTTCACAAGCTTAACATTATTAGTTAGAAAATTATCCATCTTACGTTGTGTTTCTTGTGCATTCAATTATTTAACATTGTGTTAGGTTTTATGACACTCAGAGTCAAGAGATGTGAGTTTGGATTTTGTGTCGACAACTTACAGGTCAGTTGATGTTGAGCACCTCTCTTCCTGCTCCCTGAGCCTCCGATTTTTCTGACATGTAAAAGGAGCAATAATGCTTATTTTAAGGGATTTTTATGACAGTCCAAGAGGAGAATGTATGTAAATGCATCTTGCAAAGTGAGAAGAATATTGTGAATACAATATTTGGTTTTATGATGGGTATGGCTTTTAAATTATGTATTTTTTCTTTTATTTTTTGATATATATTTTCATCATGAGGAAGAAATTATGCCTGTATGCTTTTTTCCCCCAACAAAAGGAATATATGTAAAGAATGATACTTAGTACATATTGTTTGAAAACCTTGTTTCATCCTGACTTCTGTTTTAAATTTTCATTAGGACATGTGACTGTTTTAAGTTTGACTCAGCGGAGTTCTAACTGGAAGCCTCGCTGGCTCTCTAAGCCTTTCTACTTCCAGTGAGATTCTAAGTAGGAGCAGAAAGTGGAAACTATTACCCATTGGCTTCTCATTGTACAAATCTTTTGCTTTTTGTCCTCTTTGAAATTTATATCTTTTTAATGCCCAGGGCTAATGTGACAAGGTCAAATGGTATTAGGTTTTCACTAATGTCCTTTGTCTTTCTGGTTTGAATTTTCTTGGAAAAAAATATACATAGAATGTCAGTAAAAGGAAAAGTAGAGTTTTAAAAGAAGAATTTTACTATTAGGTTACTACCATCCTAATGAATAGTCATGAAAGTGAATGACTAGCCAGTTGTCTTGATTAAAATTTCATAAAAGACATATAGTATCATTCTAAAAAGAGTTATCTGCAAAGATAAAATTTTAATATTACAAAAATACTTGGTCAAAACAGATATGACTTGGTTTACATTAATTTTTATAAAAAGGATTATTATATTCCTTTTTTTTTGCTGTATTGGTTATTTTCAACTGAGTACTTCATATAATCTATAAGTTACTGTAACTTATTAGCTGAAAACATGATATATTCTGAAAAGAAGAGAAAACTTATATTCTGAAATATATAATATGTCTTTATTAATTTTTCAAAATTCTTTCAGTAAAGGACAAAGATTTATTATTGGAAATATTTTAAACTTTTTCTCATTAATAGCATTTATTAGAATAACATTTTTACCAAGGTTTTAAAAATTATTATTTGCAAAAATGATCTAGAGCTTGCTTAGTAGGAAATGTCATAGAATTAAGACTTAAATACACTAATCACGTATAAACAAAGAATTAAATTTCTTTCTTCCTTCCTCCCTTCCCCTTCCCCCTTTTTCCCCCCTTCCCTTCTTTTCTCTTTTCCTTCCTTCTTTTTCTTTAGTATCTATGTGACATTTTCGTACATTTTACTATGGGAGTGTATTTACCAATAATGAAGTGTATATATAAATATAATGGCCCCAAACTTCCTCACTTATTATCTTATCACTTTGAATCTTTCCTCCCCTTAGAAACTGTTTTTGATTGTGAATAGTAGTAACATTGTACTTAGGAGTGGCCTCATTTAGAGAGATCTTCTCCTGACCTTATTACTTAGACTACGTTTTAATCAATAGTATCTTCTTTCTCTCTGCTAATGCAGAGCAGGGTAGCCCAAGAGTGGAGTCAAGGTCAGTACAAGGGTGAGGCTTGTACCAGACTCTGAGGCTTCCAGTCATAGTATTACTCTGAGAGCTTGTGAACTTAGAAGAATAAGGGGTTTGGGTTTGTTTGTTTGTTGTTTTGCCCCTCTTTTCTTTCTTTTTCTTTACTTTTTTTCAAAATCGTAACAGGGTATTCACAGAAATGGAGGCAAAGAACTCTGCCAGGACAAGTGGAAGGATAGTATAAAAAGGAAGAAAGAAAAAGAAGTAGAAATTAATGCACACTTTTTTTTTTGTATCCGAGACATTCCTTTAGAAAAGCAGTTATGGAATTCCAACAGTTATGGGGGGAGATTCATTCAAAAGACTTTTTAAATAGTGATGAGAATATACTTATTTAAAGATTTGTCTTATTTAAAGATTTAGATGAACTGGCTCATTTTATATTTTCAAATAGCTATAATAATATGTTATTATGCTATAGAGTAAGTTCAGTGTAAACGTGTCATTGTGGGAAATATAAATCAAGCTAGAGTTAATTTTCCCTTCTTAGCTTTTGTTTCTAATAATATGTCAATTTTCAATATCACTTATGTTTGGTTTTTGCTTGAATGAGTACTTAATGATAATTATAATGTAGAAAATAGTAAAGTTTATTTAAAAAATAAGAGGAAAGGTTATTACTATTGGGTTTGTCATATATAAATAGAGTATTCATTTTAAATATCAGTATATTTTGTCAAAGTTAAGTCCATTGTATTGTTTAAAACATATATTTTATAATGTTAAAATATTATAATAATTAACATTATAACATTTAACAATATTTTTTTTCTTAGATTCAGTTTTTAATATCATGAACATATTTCCATTCAAAATAAGCCCATGTAATTTTAGATATTTATAATTCTTATATTTGATATTTATACTTCTTATAATATTTTTAATCTAGTAAACAAAGATTTTTCCAACTAAAAAGCAACTAGTTACTGCTTTTTCAATGAGATAACTAGTTAGTTACTGCTTTTTCAGTGGGATAACTAGTTACTGCTTTTTCAATGGGATAACTAGTAACTCATCAGTTATCCCACTGAAAATTAAAAATAAGTGAATTTTTATGTTTTTTACATTAAAGGTTTAGGTTATCTTTCCTCCAAGAATAAACACACATATACTTGTGTACATACACAATATAAAAACACCAGATAATACAAATTTCCTGTAAATTTTGGCTTATACAAAGATGAAAGAAAATAATAAGAACAGAAAAGGTATATTTTCATGTAAATGGAAAATACACATCAAAGCCCATGATATTTGTGATTGAAATTGATAATTTCATGATAAATCCTGTTTATTTATGAGTAGAGGCTTTCCATGGGATAGTAGCTAAAATAATAAAAGAAGAAGAAAGCGACTAGAAATATTCCGTTGTATACCTAGAATGCTCTAATTACTCCATTTTTAATAAGCACTGCTAGTAAGTGTTGTAATTGTATCATACAATTTTCATTAAATATGCAATTGTATATAAATGTGTTAAAAAGGCATTGTTATGTAATTACCATAATAATACTAAGGATACTGCATTTTACAAATTTTATGAATTCTGTTTTTATTTTCAGCTTGACAAACATTGTGCCACTTTTCCATTTTCTTTCTCTGGAGAAACTGGATGTCAGCAACAATTGTCTTTCTGGTAAGTTTAGAATGAGGCAAATTAAATAATAAGCTTTTAGTTTCTGTTCCAGGCATGGTGAATAGTTATATTAAATATACGTGTTAAGGATATAAACAAATAGTAAATCTGTGCAATAACGCATGCTAAAATAATTCAATTAGAATTTCTTTCTGCTTCTAAAATCCTATTACCTCTCTATCTTTATGGTAGGCCTAGGCAAAGTCATAATTACATATTTATTTAAAAAATCATAGGGCGGTGCCTGTGGCTCAAAAGGGTAGGGCACCAGTCCCATATGCCAAAGGTGGCAGGTTCAAACCCAGCCTCGGCCAAAAAAAAAAGAAAGAAACAGAAACTCTGTCTCAAAAATTAAAATAAAATAAAACTACACTGAGTTACTCTTTCCTTAAAAAAAAAATCATATATATTATCTATGAAATCAATAGACTAATGTATAAAAACACTTGTCTAAGTTGTTGATTTCTAAATAGGTGGTCACCCATTGTAAGTTTATATGTCTTTGTAATCCCAGCTACCTGGGAGGCTGAGGCAGGAGGAGCACTTGAACTCAGGAGATCAAGACCAACCTGGGCTACATAGTAATACCCTGTTTCAAGGAAAAATTTTTTAAAGAATCAGGAATCAAATTAATTAATTGCCTCCTCTACTTAAATTTTTATTTACTTTTTTTTATTTTTTTTATTAAATCATAGCTGTGTACATTAATGCAATCGCGGGGTACAATGTGCTGGTTTTATATGCAACTTGAAATATTTTCATCAAACGGGTTAACATAGCCTTCACCGCATTTTCTTAGTTACTGTGTTAAGACATTTATATTCTATACACCTACGGTGCATCTTACAAGGGTACATGTTAAATTTACTTAAATTTTTTTAATTACCATTCCCAGTAAGTCTCCTTGTAGAGGCAACTGCAGTCTGAATTTGTCACCATTGGTCAGCTTTTTGTTGTATTAATGAGATCAGGAAGTATGTTCCTTTTGGCCTTCAGCTTTCTTTGTTCAGTATCCCCGTGACGTCTCAGCACATCATTTTTATCAGTTGTTATTTATTTTCTTATTCTTTTTTTGCTGAAGTGTAAACCATTCTACAACTGTATCATAATTTGTGTATTGAGTTCCCTGTTGGACCAGGAATATTCTGGTTGCAGTTCAGGAGTGCTATGAGCATAAAGCTTTTATGGAAATCCTTATATGAATCTTGTTACGGACTTAGGTTTTCAGTTCTCATGGGTAAATGTGTCAGAGTGTAATTGCTGGATTATGTAGTAGATATAGGTTTAAGTTTAAAAGAAAATGGCAAACTATTTTCCAAAGTAGTTGTAACACTTACACACACGCCAGGAATATATGAAAGTTCCAACTGCTACATTCTAGAGTATTTAGTATCTAATATTAATACCCTGGGGTTTCAGTTTGCATTGCACCAATGAGAATAAAGGTGCAGAACCTCTTTACTGGTGTTTGTTAGTGATTTTTATATCTTCTTGTGTCTTTTCAAGGGTTTCACTATTTTAAAATTTAGTTATTTTTTCAAATGGGTGTGGTGACTCCTACCTACTACAGGGAGAGAAGAGGATCTTATAATTCCAAGAATTTTAGGCTGCTGTGAGCTATGATGATGCCACTGGCACTCTAGCCAGGGCAATAGTGTGAGACCCTGTCTCAAAAAACAAAAGTTATTTTCATTAATCTTATTGACTTATAGAATTTTTGAATATATTCTGGATGTTAATCCTTTTTTCAGACATACGTTTTGTGAACATTTTCTCCTAAGCACCCTTTTACATATTAATTTTCTGAATCATATTTGGATGAGCCAGTGATCTCTGCTAGGATTTGCAGAATCTTGTCCGACCTTTGTAACACCTGGCACTTTTCTAAGGACCTGGGGTAAATGCTCGTATGGGCTTACCTCCACCTCTTACCCAGCATGGACGGACACGGCTTCTTTGCAGTGCCTTTCCCCACAGATTACAGCCTCGGTTCTAATCTTTGCTTCCTCAGCTCAGCAAAACTGCCACTGTGCTTCAGTTCCACTGTCATGCTCAGGACTGGTAACACGCCTCCCGACACAAAATCACTGTGATCCTAAAGTGATGGCGAGTTCACACTATGGGTGGACTTTCGCTCAGTGTACAACCTATGGGTACTTTCATAGTCCAAGTTTTATGGTTATTTTCTGTGGGAAAGTTCCTCAATATGAATTTCTTTGTGATGTACTCTACAAGAGTATGTATTTTTTATTTTTAATCACTATGAGAACATAATAGGTATATCTCTTTATAGGGTACGTGTGATTGTTTGCTACAGACATACAAATATTAATTAATCAAATTAGAGTAATCAGGGTATCCATCACATCAGCCATTTGTCATTTCCTTGTGTTAGGAACATTCCAGTTCTACTCTTTCAAAGGGTACCTAAACTTACTGTTGATTATAGTCACCTTATTGTGCTATCAAATGCTTTTCATTCTATTTAACCATATTTCTACCCTTTAACCAGCACTACTTTATCCCACCTCCCACGACCCTTCCTGGCATCTGGTAACTATCATTCTGTTCTCTATCTCCATAAGAGCAATTATTTTTAATATTTACTTTTTAAAGTTCAGAAGGCTCATGTAATTCTGTGTAGTAACCAATACTTGGGAGAGAAGAGGATCTTCTCTGTGTAGGTATGTCTTTGATTTTAGCCCCTGTCCAGTGACTTTAGATTTCCTGTCTTCAGACTTTGTGCTTACAATCTGGTACCAGCTGTCCTAAACCCTTTGTGCACATTATCTCATTTAAACCTCACCCTCTGATGTAGGTATGAACCTGAATTAGAAAGCAGATTTGCGTAAGTTCACACAGTTGTTCAATGGTAAAAACATATATTCTGGCCATAATTCATGTTCTTAACTATATGTAATCTTCCTTTCAAAGTATGTAATAATCTACAGAAAAATAAAAAAGTAGTCCTTTTGTTTAACAGCTACCCAATAAATAAAATGGTCATTGATTTATGATGCCTTTCCAATATCTTTGATCTCTTTCAAAATGAGTTTGTTTAATCTCTGTAGATCTTACAAGTGCCAAAGTGTGGCTCAACGCGTGCTGTTCTCTCCGTGAATTGTCTCTAACTGGAAACCCACTTCTTCAAGAAGTAAACTGGAGGTAAAGAAGCATTATTGTACCCTATAAGCATCCTTTATTATAGAAAACACAATTTGATGAAAATTTCTCTATAAAAACGAATAACTTGGGGAAAATTGAGGACACTGGCATCTGTTAAAAAATATGTTATAAGCATGTATGATTTCATGCCTCTCTTTATAATACTGCTGTATTTAAATATAAACCACAAAAAATTCTATAATTTCTGCTTTAAAAAGAATTCTCTCATTTAAAACTCTCATGAGACCTAACACTATTTCCTCCAGATTGCTAGCATGTTTTTAATGAACCATTGTGTGATAACCTTCATACAATGCATTTCATCATTTTTGTTCATAAGTGAATAATTTCTAAAATCAATGACAATCAAGATACTGAACATTTTGCCACCTTAAAAAAATGACCTTGTATCCCTTTGCCATGAATTCCCTTCCCCAGGATTTTATAAATCGTCTAACCACTATCTAATGGTTTTCATAGTTACTTATGAGAAGTCTGATGACATTTTCTCGTCTTTATCGTATGTCTCTGAATGATTTAAAGATTTTCTCTGGTTTTCAGCAATTTAATTTTGGTGTACTTTGGAGTGATTTTATTTAGGGTTGTTCTAATTAGGATTTTTCCCCTTAGATCTGTCAATTTATATTTTTCACAAAATTTGGAAAATTTGGGGTCATTATTTTTTTAGGTATTTTTTTTGCCTGTTTACTGCCTATTCTGTCCTACTATGACTCCAATGTCAATGATATTAGACCAGTTTAATTATGACACAAGTTGTCTATTGTTTTACTTATGTTTCTTTCTTTTTTTTTTCTTTCTGTTTCACTCTGTGCTGGGGTCTCACCCAGGGGCAGGGTCCTTAAAGGCCTTTGGAACTGGCAGTGATCAACTGAAGAAAAATAAAGTTAAAAGCAGTGAGAGATAAAAAAGACAGGATAGAGTTTTTAAGGGTGGGACTCAGGGGACCACCACCAGCTTGGGGGCTTCCACAAGTGGCCCTGAGTGTTTGTTCCACCCAGCTTTTATTGAAGGATATTTTCTCATTTAGCCAAAAATGTCAGCATTTTCTGTGAATAAGCATGTTCTTATTCCGTCTATAATCATTAACTTTTTTGAAAAATATGAAACCTGAGCTTTGTGTGGGGGCAGCCTCCTACTGTGTCATACATACAGATCCCTTGGGGGAGCTTAAGATCCCTCTAGTTCTCTGTGGAGCAGATGCGATGGTGTCAAGCTCCTCTAAGCAAATACCACTTTGATGTATCATCTAACTCCAGTAAAAGTAACCCATATAACAAAATCCCAAAACTACCGATGTTGGTGTGGATGTGGGGTAAAGGGAGCACTTCTACACAGCAGGTGGGAATGCAAACCAATACGTTCCTTTTGGTAAGAAGTTTGGAGAACACTTAGGGAACTAAAAGTAGACCTGCCATTAGATCCTGCAATTCCTCTACTAGGTATATATCCAGAAGACCAAAACTCACTTTACAACAAAGATATTTGCACCAGAATGTTTATTGCAGCCCAATTCATTATTGCCAAGTCATGGAAGCAGCTCAAGGGCCCATTAAACTATGAATGAATTAACAAATTATGGTATGTGTACACCAGGGAACATTATGCAGCATTAAAAAAGATGGAGACTTTACTTCTTTTATGTTTACATGGATGGAGCTGGAACAAATTCTTCTTAGTAGAGTATCTCAAGAATGGAAGAAAAAGTACCCAATGTACTCAGTACTATTATGAAACCAGTGTATAATCACCCACACTTTCAGATGAAAGACAAAGCACAACTATAGCCCAAGATCAAGCAGGGAAGAGGAGGAGAAAAAGAGGGGAGGGGGAGCTTGGGGGGACCACACTTATGGTGCGTATTACACAGGTACATACGAAATCTATTAAGTGTAGATTATAAATGTCTTAACACAATAATTAAGTAGGTGAGGTGAAGGCTATGTTAACCAGTTTGATGTAAGCACTACAAATTGTATATAAAATCAGCACATTGTATCTGATAAATGCATTAATGTATACAGTATGATTTAATTAAAAAATAAATGAAGAAGAAGAACAATCAGTGGAGAGAGGAATTTTCCCCTTATCTCCACCAGGAGGCATTTCCTTCAGTGGTTAGGGTACGAGTACTCCTGCCCATCTCTTAGGTCGCCAGCTGTTCCCTCGATCTCTGTCCTGGTCATTATACAAATCCCCACACTGGGTATTTGCTTTGACAGTTGACTGGGCAGGTGTAGGTCTGGCGAATGTTCCTTCCCAGCCTTGCATACAGTGTCTGCCCTAGCCATTGTCCTTCAGAGCGCTTACAGAGCTCACGGGGGTGTTTGCAAGTTGTATCTGTTACAGGCCAGGCTTCTAGTGAAAGCACAAACTACTCAGACAACTAATTTAACTGCTGGCTAAAGCGAGCTAAACTGTTTTAATTCTGCCTTGCTCAGCTTATTTCTCTATTTTCCCATTTTCTGGGGGTGTTTTCCCTTGCCAAGGACAGGGTCTTTAGTCCCTTTTCTTGCTGCTCTGAATAGTTTTTATTGTCATGTCTTGAAGAAATTCTCTGATCTCTTCTTCCTAAATGTCTATTCTGCTATTAAGCCCTTCCAGAGTACTAATTTTTTTAAATTTTGGATTACAGATGCAATTTTTTATCTATAGAAATTTCATATATCTCTTTTCACTGTATTGCCCTCTCCTAATCATACTCATTTTTTTAACACTTCCTTTTTGTCTGTAATTTGTATCATCTCTATCATTTGGGTATCTTTTTATTATTTATGTTTTCTAATTCTGGATCATATTTCTCTGCTTCTTAGAATGCCTGGTCAATTTTGGTTGTATTTTGGGCATCTTTAATCATATATTGTTAATATTTAATTTTGTTTTATTCCTTTAAATAGCATCTATTTTGTATCTAGTGTGCAAAAGCTAAATTACCTGGAATTATTGAGAGAGTTTCAAAACTTGTTTTTAAGTTCCTGTTGGAGAGCCCCAAAGGAAGTTTTGGACAAGTGCAAATTAAGTCTCCCTGCTATCATGCCAGCTTTCTGATAGATGTCCTGTGTATGTTTCATTTCAAATTTGGCAAGTAGGAATTAATTCCCCATATGAATTTCTGTAGTTTTTCTTCCTTTAACTTTTCTATGGTTCTTCTGTCTGGCATGAGATTTTTCTCACTCCTCCTCAGATCCTTACTGTTTGGCCCACGTTTAAGTGAGTTATGTCTCAGAATACTAGATGAATTTGCAGATGTCAACTTTCAAATTTTCTAGTATTGATGATGATTCTGGCTTTTCCCCTTCTGTTTTTATTCTCAGAAGCATGGATTTATACATGGTTTACCATGATAAACTATACATTTGACATTTTTATTATGTTATTTCATAATACATCAAAGCAGAAGAAGTTAATAATAGATAAGGCAAAAATGAGTTTGGCAAAACAAGCATGGTAAGTGTAAGGAAAGACAAACTAAATATTTTCCTACTAAAATCCAGGTAGGAAAATAGGTTTCTGGATCCTCAAAGTTTGGAACAAGTCAGTGAGTCTTTTTGGTTTGTTCAGGCAGTGACAAATGACAAGTATAAACAAAATGTAGCCAGGAAGAATTAAAAATTGAAAAAGAAAAATTTTCAAAGTTTATTGTAACATTTGATCCTAAAAAAAAAAAAGCAGTTGACTCTTTGCCCTGATTGTGTTTCCCAGCAATGTGTGGCCACATCCAGGTCCAGACCCTGGATCTCATGATTTTGGAAGAGTAAAAGATATTTTACAGAAGAATTAAATGTCTACTTAAGTTTAAAATTCCTACATGTGACATAATCCGCTGGTAGAATCCAGCTAAGACTGTCCAGAGAGCAGTGTCTATTCTCTCTCTTATCTGAGCCTAGCTTCTCCAAATCTCTGGCACTCTCTTTCCAAATTGATTGGTTCCCTGAGTTTTTTAATTGTTGTCGGGATAAGAAGATAGCAGCATTTTATACCAAGTCAACACCTGTGTAATTTACTCCTTACTGTTAAATTGAGTATCATAAAAGAGTTATTATGTTTGCTCACAAGGTCTGTTTTTATTTTATTTTTCTTTAAAACTCAGTTTCCACATAAATTTCTGATATTAAACTTCATTTCTTGCACATTTCCATTTGATTTAGAACAGAATTTGTCAACTTTAAGTTGACAGCTTCAAGATTGGGAATATCTTTTCCCCTGCACTTTAAGCTGTGTACCATAGAGGAAAAAATACAAACTGGTGTGCAGCTCGAAGGTATAGCCCCTGACCAGCATCATTAATCACCATCTGAAAACCTGTTTGAGATATAATAATTGGCTCAGTGCCTGTGGCTCAAGCGGCTAAGGCACCAGCCACATACACCTAAGGTGGTGGGTTCGAGTCCAGCCCGGGCCCACCAAAACAACAATGATGGCTGCAACTAAAAAATAGTCGGGCGTGTGGCAGGCGCCTGTGGTCCCAGCTACTTGGGAGTCTGAGGCAGGAGAGTCGCTTGAGCCCACGAGTTGAAGGTTGCTGTGAGCTGAGATGCTGCAGCACTCTACCCTGGGGGATAGCTTGAGGCTCTGTCTCAAAAAAAAAAAGAGAGATATAATAACTGGACAGTATCCAGTCCTACTGAATCAGAAAGTTGGGAATGGTGCTGCATTGTCTGTGTTTTGTGAAGCCCTTTGGGTGATGCTGATACACACCAAAGTTTGAAAACCATTGTTTATAAACAAAACATCCTGCCCCTGCCTCATCCTGTGTGACCCTGTACAAGTAATTTAACTTCTTTCTGTCTCTGAATTCTTCATGGTAGAGGGAGGGTAATAATCTTTTGAGGTGCTTATGAAAATTGAATGGTATATTGTATTTAAAACAATTCCTAGAACACAGTAAGCACACAAGAATCTACTAATTTCCATCACCATGTAACCAAACTATGTTTTTATTCAATCACCAAGTATTTAGTGGACTCCTTCTATAAGCAGTCAATGTCCTAACACGTGGAACATTATAAAGGAGATTTTATTGTAACCCATAATTTCAAGACATTTTTGTACGATGTTGCGGTTCTAAAACACATTCATAGAAAGAGTAAGCAGGGAAACTAAAGTCACAAATGCTACATAACCTCAACTTTGCATCAAACGCTATTCTCTTTTCATCCCCTTAATATATGTCATGGAATATTTATTTAGCCTACTGTCTCCATTTTGAAATTGAGGAAACTGAGTCACAAAAAGGTCAAATAACTCCTTCTCCCATTTACATAGTTAATAAGTGAAAAAGCCTGGAAATGAAACCTATGTAGTCTGGCTCCAGAGTCTTCTCTCTCAACTCTTAGATTTCAGTACCTAATAAAATAGAAATATCAAATTATTATTCTGGGCAACAGATATGCTTTAGAAATTTAGAAACTACCTCAATTTAGGAGAAACTGCCTTGGCTAAAGTGCACATGTTTGGTTAAACTTAAAAATTTATTAAGTTTAAAATTATACAAAAGCAAAAATTACTTTGGGTGATGGAAATATCCAAGAAAAGGAAGGAATGTAAATGGCACAGAGAGGCCATATTACAAGGCCAGTCTATTCAGGCTTCAAATCGATATCTGGGAAATACTATTAGAAAGAGATAAGAAACCAAGTACTTAGACTCACAGTGTGCCGGGTTGCAGATCAAGGACTTAATACATATTACTTTACTTCACATCAGCTCTATGCACTGGGTTCTGTAACTGTCATTCTCATTAGAGAGGTGTTTACTAAAGCTCAGATGCCTTGTGATTTGTTCCATCATGGTGTGAATCAGTAGCAGGGGTGTGATCTGTGTTTCAAAGCCTGGAATTTAAACACTCTGCTATATTGTTTTATATAATTTAAAGAAATAGTGTGATATTCAACAATATCACAATTGTGTTGAATATGACACTATTTCTTTAAATTATAATGTATAAAGTCTTGAAAAAATACAAGTTTCCACTCCCCTAATTTTTCTTTTGTATTACTGCCAATGTATAAAATACCTTGCCTGGTAGGATAATTAAGTTGTTCTTTATCCTGTAATCAGAAAGGAACTATGGAAGAGGACTCTGTGTATAGGCTTTGGGAATGAACTACTTAGGGACACATCTTGTTTCACCACTCACTAGCCTTTTAACCTTGTACGGTTACTTAACCTTAGTGTCTCTGTTCTTCATTGATTATATAGGTATATTAATATAGTTATGCTGCTCAACAAAGAACCCAGAAGTTTTCTGGTTCAATACAGGAGGAGTTTATTTCTTGTTTACATTATATCTGTTATGGATTCATCCTGTATAATATAGGCATACTCAAAACCTCAGGGTACTTTTGAAGACCTGTGGTTATGTGATGTCAGTGTCCCCTGGCTTTTGTTAACTAGTTGATTAGGTGGAAGAGAGGGAAAGAGACTGTTGAGAGAGGGGACTAGATGTCAGGCCTTTGTGTTCCCAGTTCTGTTTCCCAGTGCTGAAGAATGGTCCCTGGTCCAGAGTGGAAGGAGTCAGTGAGCAGAGCAAGCAGGTGAGAGTGGGCAGAGTGCTGAAGTCTAAACAAGAGCTTCCCCTGATTGGCTCAACAAAACGTTAGAGGTAGCTGCTGAAATAATTAAAGCGAATAAAGAACAAGAACAAGTACAGTTTTAGCAAGCAAGAAAAGCAGTTTCAAATGGTTTAAATGGCAAAGCGGACCCATCCTAGTGACTGCAGGCAGTAAGGAGAGCACAGTGCTCGGTTTTTATATACAACCTTTGAGGAATGTCAGCTGATTCTTGGAATGTCTCAGGGTCTTGATCAGCAATGTTCCCGTAACATGTGCCCATAACAACTTGTTTCTATCTGTCCATTTTCTAAACTCCCTTGCACATTAATGAGTCCCCCCAAAACAGCCTACCTGCAAGGTCTCACCACTACACAGCCTGAATTAGCAATTAGCCACATCTACTTTGCTTGGATCTCACTGCCTACCTAATCTTACAAGACTGCAGGGAGGGAACAGCTGACATTTACCGACCTGCCCTCAAAAGTGGCCGTGATTCCTTCACTCAGATTCCACTGCCTGTAACTGGCCATCTGGCTAAACTACTCAAGAGAGCCTAGGCAGTGTAAAGAGTATCAGAGAGCAGTAACAGTCTCTGTGAATACTAAATGTGCTGCCAGATTGGCACTCACCTCCTGTTGTGTGTCCTGATTCCTCACAGGACACAGATCCGTTATCCAGGGGTTGGAGACCACAGTTTTAAAGGGCATATGTGCATTTACACAGAGAGTTTAACATCTTGGTGGTAATGCACTGTGTGATCCGTACTTAGTTTATTGATTTCAAGTATGTATCCTGACATTTCACCTGAGATCTGTTCAATTTAGGAATTTTATTTATATTTATGTTATTTAAAAAGATATAACCTATGACACTTAGTTAACTATGATGTTATATTCATAGTAAGAATAAATGTCTATCCTTTTTACTTCTGATTACACAATGCCTTGTATGCAGCAGACATCTAAAATGTGTTGAATATCACAATATTTCTTTAAATTATAGTGTATAAAGTCTTGAAAAAATATGAGTTTCCACTCTCTTAATTTTTCTCTTGAATTTATTTTATTTTATTTTTGGCAATTTAAAATGCTATTACCTATAAATTGACAATGGGTATTATGTTATTATAGGAATATCAACTATTAATGTCTAATCCTATAAGATCAGAAATTGCCACTATTTAAAGAATTTATTTATTTTTCTAAAGCCACTTAAATGTACTTTTAGACCTTGGATCTGCCGGGTGAAGGACTTCCTTTTCTGTAATAGAAGCATTTAACATACTAGCTCAATTTCTGACACTGTTTCTCTTGAAAGCATTACTAATCTCCAAGTTTCGAGGCTTCATTTCTAGGAGCCAGATCTCAGAATGAAACTTCCTATACTGAAAGAGTGTAACTTTGTACACAAGGCAATGCTTGGCAGATGATATTATTTACAGGAAAGACGCTCATGAGTTATTCTTAGACGGATATCTTAATACTTCCTAGTAAATAGATGAGCAAAGTCTAGGGTGACAAATCAATTTATTAGTTTTTCCTATTGTTCAGGACAAGCTCTTTCAGGGCTGCAGTTTTTCTATTTTCTGTTATGGAAATAGGATATGAATTTTCTTGCTGACGCAGTTGGCGTTACTTTCCACCCAGACACTTTCATGTTACCTGTTGCAACAACTAGTAACAAGCCTAATTCCCCCAATAATCTTTGAATTTATTTTGTTTGCAGAGGACATAAACATTCATTTTATTGCATAAAGTATGCCTGTGGTAAAATAAATTAATATAAATTATTATAAATTCATTAAGATGAATATAGAGATTAATGCTCTTACTAAGTACATATATTTTATAGCCTTTAATGATAATATTTAATGAGAAATAATAATGAGAGGAAGAAGGCAGTAGTTATATGATAGACATGAACAGTTATTTCTCTATTATAATTTCTATGTTTAAATTAACTTTTCTGAATTCAAGTCATCCCAAGTTGAAAATCTTACCTGTCAAATTTCATGTAGATCAGTTGGCTTAATATAGCTTTTATTATTTTAAGAAGAGATTCATTTATCAAAAGGGCTTAAAATCTAGAAATCTGTACAGTGTGGACTTGTTAACCAAAGGATCAACTCAAACTTTAAGCAGAATGTTCCAATGAACTTTACATAACCCCCGATACCAACAAAAGGATTAGTTATAGATTTTCCCAATTGGCTTCTTTCTTTCATGTCTAGCCAGTGATAACACCAACAAAACTGATATGCTAAAAAATCTCTCTTTAAAACTTAAGCTTCAAACTCAGTCTGAGATCTCCTTTGGGAATATATTAATGATTAATAGAGCTTCCAAAATGACAGAATATTCACGAGAGGACGTTTTCACTAAATGAAATATTGATTTAGCCCTTGACGAGGAGGAGCCCAGCTGGAAAAACTAATGTTGAGCTCTCACAGTGTTCTTATACTTCATTTCCAACATTAATCAACTTGATACAGCACTTTCAAAAATCTTCATCATAAACTCTTAGGGTTTTTGAACTTATGGCCAATCCATGCACTGCTCTTTTATGCAGGTTTTAGGACTTTTTTTACTTAAAAAAATTAATGAAGAAAGGTTTAAAACATTAAGTCCAATCCAGATATTGTTTATGCAAATCACAAATCTCAAGAGAGTGAATCATAGTCTTGAGGATCTAAGCAAACTGAATTTTTACATTTAGAGGAATTTCAAAATATTCTGGCTAAAATGAACCATTTGGGAATTTTTCTATATAACAATGATATTTGATATCCAATATCAAGACATTCCTAATGTATAAAAATTCAGGCCCTATTGTCCTATATTCTCTCGAATTATTCCCTATAGCTGAAATATTATAATTAATGATATCCATATTATTAATCCTGTCCAAAATATGGTATTTGCTGATCATCATTGTCCCTTTATTGATCCAGTGTCAGTTCCCTTTGAATCACTAAGTGGTGATACTGTGTTTCCCCAAAAATAAGAAACTGTCTTATATTTATTTTTTCTCAAGAAGACACACTATGGCTTATTTTCAGGGGATGTCTTATTTTATTAAGTATAATACAACAATCTACATTTATTCAAATACAGTTAGGTCATCTTCTTCTGGGACCTGATAGGGGGAGCGGACCTTGTTGGTCAGGCTGGTGCTAGTGATGTGTGAACTCCTTTCCCCTAGCTGTTCACACATGCACAATACGATGCCTGCAGCCTCGGTTACCACACATACACCCGCATAAGTGTGAATGGCTCAGAGAAAGGACCTGTGGCAGATAAAAGGTATTCCAGTCTTCCTTACCCCTCCACGCCCATCCTAAATGCATGGAGTGGCTATGCAGATATGCTGTGTAGCCACGCCCAAAACTAGGTCTTATTATCAGGGTAGGGCTTATATTTAACAAATGCATAGAAATCCTGCTAGGGCTTATTTGTTGGGTAGGTCTTATCTTCCGGGAAACACGGTAGTTACAGGAACTAGTAACAAACCTAATGTCCTATATTGTCTTTGAAATCCTTTATTTTTCATTATTTTTGTTTAGAGCATAAATACCTATTTTATTAAATACATATGCTGAGGTAAAATATATTTATCTGTCACATAATCTGATTACACAAAATTATATTTTTGCCTCTAGAAATATATTAGATTATTTGGTTAAAATGTTTCTCTCTTTTTTTTTTTTTTTTTTTTGCAGTTTTGGCCAGGGCTGGGCTTGAACCTGCCACTGCTGGTATATGGGGCTGGCACCCTACTCCTTGAGCCAAAGGGGCCGCCCTTGACTCTTCATTTTTTCATTATTTCTAGTTAGAAAGATGTTATCTCTATGTATCTGAAATGCATTCTCTAAGTTCAGTGTTCCAGGAATACTGTTATACATTTATGTAAAAACCAGTGGAAAAGTTAGTGAAAAATTATTTTAGTATAATGGCCTCAGACCCACAATATTTTCTGTTTTAGTTAGCAAATTCTCCTGAAATCATTGATACAATATCAGGTATGCTTAGTACAAGTTTGTAACTACACATTCTTTTTTAAAAATGTTAAACAGTTTGTCAATCAGAATTTCTAAGATTTTTAAACAGTCCGATTTAAACCTGAGCACCTCTGATTTTAACATAACCTGTGGTATTTTATGTTACTTTTTATTGCAGTAGTTTTCTTTAAGGTACATAAGAAAGGCTGTATTTTAAAAATACAAATTCTCCCAATCTACTAGCAGAGGTCATTGGTGTGATGGAAGAACTTGCATTGTTAAAACATCCTAGATATCACAGATACAGTAGTTCACGGACAATCATTTCAGAAACACTGCCTCGCTATGTTGGAGGAGCATATGAGGATCTACCCTTGAATTCTGGACCCAAGAGATTAAGAGAATGACCAAGATAAAGACTCAGTTTGTTAGCTCCTGTGACTATCATAACATTCTGAGTATCGCCTCTTTTTGTTGACATCTCTTCATTCAGCCAACACGAGACCTGAAAGGTGGCTGTTCTGGAGGGGACTTGTAGGTATTACTGCATCTGCGCTCCCATTGTAAGTCCAGGACCACTTTCTCTGATGGGAAGTTTTGTAGGTTGAACAGTTTTGTAGGTTGAACAGGTTGAACAGTTTTATAGGAACAGTTTTGTAGGAACAGTTTTGTAGGTTGAACAGGTTGAACAGTTTTGTAGGTTAGAACAGTTTTGTAGGTTCAACAGGTTGTACTGTTGAACAAGAAATTATTATACTCTAGAAAAGAAAAAAAATGCTTTATATAAGTCCTAAGAGATACAGCTTAAAATAAGAAAATCTGCTTTAGTAATTTTTCCCTTAAGGTACACCTGTTTCAAAGACCAGAGCATAATGGCATTGGCACACCATTTTCCTGGTGCTAGTCAGGTCCACTCTGGAAACCAAGGTATCAGAAATAAATTTGCTTGGTTTCCAACACATCATGACTTTGTGTTTTTGAACTGTATCTTAAAAAGGATCTAACCAGAAAACAATGTATGTCATTTACTTAATGCCTTGTAATAAAAGCAGTAGTTTATGATTTAATAAACATTGGTAGTTTTAAGACTACTAAAATTGCAAAATGTATGGACTAATATTATTTTAACCTGATCCAACTACTGATTACCAAAGCATTTATCTTTTTTATTTGCATCTTGACATTCTAAATTATCTGATAATTACCTTGAAGAACCAAGTCTAATTGCTTTCCCTCTTTCCTTATCTAAATATCAGTAAGGGAGAAAAAAAGAGTTGTTTTTACTGTTGTTTTTAATTCTTTTCCAGGGGAGGGTGGGGGAGGGGGTTAGGAGCTAATATCTCTAACCTCAGTAAATAAAATCTCTTGTTTTCTTTTTTGCTTTCTTTACGGGAGAGGCGTTTATCTCTCTTGTGATTTTAAAAATGTATTTACTACCAAGACTGGTGAATTATAACTATATACATAGAAACATAAATTATGACTTTGGTTTGTCCTGGCCTACTTCTTCCACAAAAAGAAAATTCTAAAATTATGTTTTATAACTGTGTTTGGATAGATGAATATGTCAGCCTAGACTATACAGAAGGAATAACTGATATCAAGGTTCTGTCTGGAGTTTTTCTTCCTAAATTTAGCATTTAACATTTTAGTACTAATCTCACCTTGCTACCCTTCTTTGATTGTTTAGGAATTGTTAGGTTTTTTTGTTGTTGTTGTTGTTGTTGTTTGCTTGTTTGTTATTTTGAGACAGAGTCTTATTTTGTTGTCCTGGGTAGCTGTGGCATCACAGCTCACAGCATCCTCAAACTCAAGTGATTTTCTTGCCGCAGCCTCCCAAATAGCTGAATCTACAGGCACCCTCTACAATGCCTAGCTATTTTTTGAGATGGGGTCTTGCTCTTGTTCAGGCTGGTCTTGAACCAGTAAGCTCAGGCAATCCACCCACCTCAGCTTCCCAGAGTGCCAGGATTACAGGCATGAACCACTGTGCCCAGCTAGGTTTTTTTTTTTTTTTTAATTAATAAAATGGGTTTTTTAGAGAAGTTATAGGTTAATGGCAAAATGTAACAGGAAGCGCAGAGTTTCCACCTACCCCCTTCTCACACATGCACAATTTCCCTCACTAGCAACATTTGGTATCAAAGTACTATGCTTGTTATAATCGATGATCATTTTATTGTCACCCAAGTTCGTGTTATTCCCTAGGGTTTACTCTTGGTATTGGTATGTTCTATGGGTTTTAACAAATGCTTAGTGACATGTCTCTGCCATTGTAGTATCATAGAAAGTAGTTTTACTACCCTAAAAATCTGCACCCTTCCTATCTATCTTTGTCTCCCACCACCCATGGCCACCAGCGATGTTACTGTCTCAGCAGTTTTCCTGTTTTCGACTGTCACATAGAATCACGCAGCATGTAGCATTTTCAGATTAGTTTCTTTCACTTAATAATATGCATTGAAGTTTCCTCCATGTCTTCTCTTGGCTTCATAGCTCACTTCTTTTAGCATTGGATAATATCCTTTTGTCTATTTTTACTATAGCTTGTTTAGCCGTTCACCTACTGAAGGACGCTCTGGTTGCTTCCAAGTTTGAGCAATTATGAATAAAGCTGATATAAACATCTGTTTGCAGGCTTTTGCGTGGACACCAGTTTTCAACTCATTTGAGTAAATACCAAGAAAAGCTATTGCTGGCAAGGACATATTTAATTCTCCAAGAAATTGCCAAACTATCTTCCAAAGTGGCTAAACCAGTTTGCTCTTCCCCAGCAACTGAGTGATTATTTCTGTTACTTTGTATCCTCACCAGTATTTGGCGCTGTCAGTATTGTAGGTTTTAGCCAGTCTAATGGGCATGGAGTGGTATCTCATTGTTATTTCAATTTGCAATTCACTAATGACTATAATGTTGGATATCTGTTCATGTTGACTTTTCATCTGTATATATTTTTAATTAGGTGTCTGTTCAGGTCTCTTGCCTAGTGTTTAGTTGGTGCATTTTTCTTCTCGTTGACTTTTGACTGTTCTTTGTAATTTCGGATAGCAATCCTTTATGAGATCCGTGTTTTGTAAATATTTTCTCTCAGTCTATGTCTCTTTTCTCATTCTCTTGACATTGTCTTTCACAGGGTGTAAGTTTTTAATTTTAGTGAACTCAAGCTCACCAGTTATTTCTTTTAATGATCATACGTTTGATGATTTATCTAAAAGGCCATCGCTACACCCAGGGTTATCTAGGTTTTCTGCTCTGCTATCTTAGGAGTTTTAAAGTTCTATGATCCATTTTGAGTTGATATTTTGTGAAAAGTATAGGATCTGTCCTGGTTCGTGGTTTTGTCCGTGGTTGTTCTCTTTTGCTGGTACCATTGGTTGAAAGATTACTTCATTCTGTTGTACGGCCTTTGCTCCTGTGTCAGTCAGCTGGCCGCATTGTGCAGGTCTGTTCCTAGGCTCTCTCTTCTGTTCCGTGCGTCTGTCTGTTCTCTCACCAGTATCACCCTGTTTTGATTACTATATCTTTATATTAAGTTTTGAAGTAAATTAGTGTCAATCTTTTGACTTTATTATTCTCCTTCAATATTGAATTGTCTGTTTGTGTCTGTTGCCTGTCTATATAAACTTTAGAGTCAATGTTTTGATACCCACACGATACCTTGCTTGAATTTTGATTGGTCTTTAGTTGAATACATAGATCGAAATGGGAGGAACTGATGCTTTGATAATATTGGGTCTTTCTATCCATAATCTCCATTGAAATATCTCTCCATTTATTTAGCTCTTCTTTGATGTGTTTTATAGTTTTAGAGTTCCCTTATAGGGACTTTTTGTTTAAGAAGTCTTTATTTAAGAAGTCCACTTTACGTATGTGTCCTCTGGCAGACATGAAAAGAAGAGGCCTGCACTTTCCTTTTGAAAGATTTGGTCAAGTATTTCTAAATAACTGAGCTTCAGGGAACGTTTTTGCTGTCCCACCTGTTTTTTACAGCATTAGTCTTTTAAATTGACACAGATATTTGCATATATTGAATACTGGAATATTTTTATTATTATAATTGTTAGCATGATTCAAGGGAAAACATAACTTTAGATGTTTCAGATTATGAAAAAGAGAGTAATCTTCTACCTCTCTATTTAGCCCTGTTCTTTTTCTCACTATATTTCACTAAGAGAAACGATCAGGATTCACATCTATTTATGAAATAAATAGCAACTTTCAGTGTGGTTATTTTAATATCTTCTTTTTAAATTAGCATATCTAATATTTCCTCTCTTTTTATAACACAGCCTTTTTATACTCCAAATTCCAGTCTGAGTTTCTAGTTTGAGTCTCCCGTTTATGTTTTAGAAGACAATGATTAATTGTATACCAGGAACTTTGAAACTTACTTTGTACACGACATGATATCACATTTTCAAATTTTTTTATTAAATCATAAACACACAGATAATGTATGCATTAATGCATCTATGGGGCACAATGTGCTGATTTCATATAGAATTAGGAATGCTTACATCACACTGGTTAAAACATACTTCACCTCATTTACTTAATTACTGTGTTAAGACATTTATACTCAATACTTAATAGATCCAACATGTACCCTGGCATTATGCACTATAGGTGTGATCCCAAATTTAACTGTAATCTCTACAAAATCAATCATATTCTATGAGATAGGCACCTTATGCATATATTTTTTACCTAGCAGGCATGCTATTATTTTAGATATAAACTCTACTTATCAAGATGATTCACTTCTTTCTTGTTTTCAACAGGCATTCTCTACTTACAATGCTACCCGCTCTAAGAGTGCTCAACGGGGATACGCTGAACCCTTATTCAGAAGACCACACTGAAGAACACTGTCAGTCAGAATTAGCACCCTTCCTAATACTTTGTCAGGCCCAGATTCAAGAATTCAACTTACTAATTGAAAACCATATCACTAGAAAAGGGTAAGATAGTTACCTTCTCTTTGTTGTAAAAATAAATGATATAATCATTTATTAACATAAATAAATAATAAAGAATATAATTTATTCATATGATATAAAAAAGTATGATTAACAAACAGTTAATGGGCATTATTTTTTATTCTTTGAAATATTCTAATACGACTTTTAAACGTATTATATCAGTAAATGTTGAAATGTTAGATAAATAAAAGCACAAAAGGTTTTAGGAGGTAAACAGTCATTTCACTAATCATCAATAAATAAGTCATAAATTTACGGTGGGCAAGACTATCCTCAAAGAATTCACAGATTAATGTAAAAGAAAATTAAATACATTAACAGTTATAATGGAGCAGAGCAAGTTCTATATCATATAATGCTTGTCAGGTATTGAGGTATCATAGCACACACATGTTTACATGTTAAGACAGTACTGAGCACTGGGGAGAAAGGCAGTCAACACTCACCCATAGTCAGAGGACAGAACTTGAAAAATGAAGAAAGAGAACTTTTTATTACCCACCTTGAATTCAGAATGTACTATAATGGTAATCAATGGATTCTAATTGATATTTCTGTAAAGATATTTTAAAATTTGTATTGCTCTAGAAAATGCACATAGAAATGGAAAATGAGTTCACATTTTTTCATTAATGATGACTCTCCACTGTAACTGGAATAATAATCTGTGCATATAAAGGTCTAAACTTCATGATTTAATTATGTGTTTATTATTATACTCTTATACATAATTGTCCTATATAAAAGTTGGCTTTATGTTTAAGCGTTTTTGAATATTAGTCTATTCAGGTTTTTAAAAACTCACATCAAATTACAATTGTTATAATTACTTGTAACAGTGAGATTATTTACGTTTATCTTTATGTGAACATGAATTAATATCTCCTTGTTTGTGTTTAGGAATGTATAATTTTGCATGTAAAGGTGACCTTTGACATCTCTTCTGTTGAATTTAGGTTCTACTTATTATCGTTCCTACATAAGTTTCATCATAGCATGGAAAATGGAAAGTTGACTGTATTTTGTATGTTTAATTTATAAGTGATGGTGAATCGAACCCCTAACATTGAAGACCTCATTTCTAATATTGAACTGAAGCTTTTTTACATTATCAGCTATAAAAATAAATGAAATACAGAATATTAAAATTATATTGGAGCACCTATACTAATGTCTAATAACTACCTCGTGAAGATAGTTAACTATTGCATGGTCATTACAATTGTTTAGGAAACAATTACAATTTTCCTTTTGTTTGTTATGATTAAATTTTTATATTTTTATGTACTGCATTGTTTTAGGAAAAAAACCCCATCTATTTGCTATATATTAAAAATAGCCAGAAAATATAAATAGTACATAAGTAAAAATGTTAAAAAATAAAATGGAAATAAATAAAGGGTCACCAAGAGTAAGACTTGTACGAAGTACACAGTCCTTTACATTTATTATTGAGAGCTTCAAATCTGGAAAACACAAATATGATTAATTACACAATTCTTAATATCCGAAAGATAGAAATCCAATAATTGTTCAAGAGAATCATAGCCATTTATGTCTTAAAGCATTTAAATGCTCTGCAATAGATTACTTTTCCAGGGAAAAATGGGAATAAAAACTTTCCCATAATAGAAGTTCTTTGTTTAAAGGTCCAATACAAATATTTTGTGTGGCAAAAGTCAATATAGAAAGCACTTTAAACTTTATTTCATAAATAACTTTTCCATATTTGGGCAGCCATGATTTCTCATGTTTATGGTAGTAAAAGCATGGATTTTTCTCATTCATTTGTACCAAAAATACCTAGAATAAAAATGGTCTTAAAACTTCCAGACATTTTGTCTGGACTGGTGGATCTAAATTAACTAAACAAATATTTTCAAATTATGTTAGAAATGAGATTTATTTTTATATAAACAACTAGAAATAATTTAGAGTGAATGTTATAGTAAAGCTGAATGTTCGTTTTAGGTGACATGGTATAAATTTTAAAACCTATACAAGTTTTAATATTTACTGATATAATTCTTACTGTTAATTGTCCTCATTGTTTATTTGTTCAGAGATGTATCCACGTCGGATATGGCAGAAAATCTCTGTGACTATTTCAATAAATTGATGACACTTAGTAATGAATGCCGACATGCACATGAACGTGAGAATGTCAGTATAACCAAAAGGGAAGAGTCAGAAGCCCAGCAAAACCCCAGCACTGTCAGCATTCTGCCCAGTAGACTCTTCTCTGAGGCCAAGGAAGATAAATGGGAATCTCCTGATATTTCTGAAAAACGGAAGAACTCTGCCTCCAGTTATTCTCCATTAAGCAGCTTCTCCACATGTGAAGGTTTGGAAGGAAGAAATCAGGAAAAATTAGTAACCCAGAAGAGAGATAACAGCAAAGTAAGCAGTGTTCCCACCAAAGGGATCCCGTTTGTGGAATCAATATTGACAAATTTCCTGCTAAAGAATCATCAAAATACTGAACATAATGAGAAAATGTAAGAGTTCTAAATCATTTTTCTTTAATAGGTACATGTCTGCTATCTTTAGTGGATTATCTTAATCAGTGGTACCAAATAACTTGCTAAAGAATTTAAATCACTATTATATTCATATTTCTTTAATTATGTTTTCATAGTGTGAACAAAGTATTAATGACCGTAGTGATTAGTTGGTTGAATTTTGGCAGATTCTGTTTCACATCCTAGCATTATTGAATTTAAAATGAGTAAATGTGAAATTATTCTTTATGCCATTCAATTTTTAAATAATCGAAACAATATTTTAAAAAATACAATACCATATTCTAAAAATAATTTTAAAATACTTTACAAATGACTAGGTAATTTTATTTTTAAAAATACCTACCCATATGCTATTTGTTTGCTCATTAATCTAGTAAACATTTAATAAGCATTAAATACCTTTGCAAGTATTAAGCTTCTGTGTCAAGCTAATAAAAGGAAAACATTGGTCCAGTTCAGCTTCTCTTGCAATGACTGGTGCTAAATAAGGCAGAAGTCAGAAAATCAGAGTCCTGGATCCTGCTGTGCCAAGTCTTCCTTCAGAAGTTGTCAGCACACGTAGTGATGTCTGAAGGCTATGTTAAATAGTTTGTTATGCTGAAAGTAACATGTATTTATCCATGTTTTCTTAAAGATATTTATTAAAAGTAGCTTTAATATTTCCTGACGTATGTTTTACAAATTTATTAAATTTGGATGCTTTGCTCCAAATAGGCAGATGTTATTTACAGAAGTTTCATGTAAACATTTAGAACTTCTTAATCAATCATAAATAAAGTAGCCAAAGGAAAATAGGAAGTTAGAAGAAGTGAAAAATACAGATAAATTAAGGACCTAAAGAACACAGGGGAAAGAACATGTGAACCCTCTGGATGAATCTTGGTCATCCAGGGATTTAGGAGATTCACTTTTAGTTGTACTGTGTATGGGGATTTCCTAAGCACGATTTACATATGTTCTCATGCTGTGGGCATTTTTGACAGCATGGTTTTAGCTAAAATAACAAAATAAAGATAGTGATGATGGTGATGATGATGATGATGATTATGATGATAGAGCTGTTTTTCTAACATGGAGAGCACTTCACATTTGGGAAACCTGAAAGTTTACCTTTACCTGCTTTCGATGCAGTGAAAAGCAGTCCATACTTTGTGTCATTGAAGAAAACATCCTTTGTCTACTTTTTGTCCCCCTACCTTGGAAAATTTTGATTATATTAGACAGAGGAATTCAAGAAATTAATGACTTCAGAAGAAATCCACAATTCCATCCAGTGAAAATTGTTAAGTATCTAGAAAAGGAGAAGGTGCTGTCTTATTTTAGATGTGTTTTCCCACAAGCCTTTCATTCTTGTAAATATTGCAAATTCCTTTCTTTCTCACCCAAAGTTCCTAACATTGTGTTCTGAAATCCGCTAATAGATGTTGTGTTTAAGAGATGAAAGAATGGATGGATGATTGCATGACTGATGCGTATTAAATCTGTAGAAACATTCACAGGGTCTGTTTGCCCTAGAATGAAATGATTTGTTGGAACATAAACACTTGTTTTCTCCCAAGTATTAGAAGTACAAGTATTTTATCTGACATTAGAAGTTTTTGTTATTAACTTCAATTTCCAGTTTATAGCAAAATAGATTGAAAGCATCTACTGGCTTTAAGTAAAATGATGATGGTGGTGGTGGTGAGGAGGATGATGACAGTAATAACAGTAATTAAGCAAAATAACAATAGAAATGGTTACATTATCCTTTTATAATTTCCCACAAATTTATTACAAAAAAAAAAAAACTGTAGTCAAGTTTAGTAGTTTATTAGTTAATTGTACTTCAGTTTAAACTCAATAACGGAAGACACTTCAGTGGGTTTGGCACCAAAAACTGCTTCAAAGGGACATTGGGGAATAGAGATAGGCCAAGAATCCCTTTTCCTCCATGTATCTTTTAAACCAAAATTGGGAATTTTTGAAAAGAGGTTAAGATGTACTTTGTGCCTTGATAATATTCCTATGATAATGTGAGAAAGGAAAAGAAAACATTTGTAAGGAGGAAGAGTTAGATGACTGAACACACTGAGATCTCAATTCTAATCAAAGTGCATAATTTGCTAATGTTTCTGGGCAACTCAGAGCTATGTATTTATGGACAATAAAAATGTTTTCTCTTCTTAACAGTACAGCAGCTGTGGTGATCCAGTCATACTGGCGTGGTTACACTGCGCGCAGAAACAGTCCTTTCTCCACAAGGCTACACACTACCGCAAAAGGACCCCTGCCAAATCTGTGCGTGACGAATCAGACTGTTTTAAAGAAATTAAAAAGAGATAATGTTGTGACTATCCAAGACCAGAGAGAGAAGTCTGCTATTCTTATTCAGGTTATTTTCAATCTTTTGGTAACACGGTTAGTCATATAAGATGTGTTAGTCATTTTCGTGGGTTATTCTATATTAAAAAATCCCCCAAATCTCAGTTACTTACAAATACCTGCACTTATTTCTTACTCATATGACTCATTAGCTGCTATTTGACTGTGGCTCTGTTTAACATTTACAGTGAAAGAATAGTCCTTAAGTCAGAAATACTGTTTTAATGAATGAGTATCAAGATGAACCACACAACCATATTTAAACATTGTCATCGAATGTATCATTTGTTGCCTCTACTAACATTTTACTGGCCAAAACAAGCATTACTTGGCCTAATTAATAGCTGTTTCTAGAAGTATGTCCAAAGATCTACCAAAATAATTGCAAAGTCCTTAAAATATGATTTTGTTTAAAAATTTTAAAAGCAAGTAATTAATAGACTTCATTCAACCTCATCAAACTAGATTTCAGAAGGAAATTCAAATGAATCACATTCATGTTTGTATGAATTCACTCATCATTTTTGTTTTAGAACCTATGATTTGTCAGGTACTGTTGTAGACTCAGGAAATAAAACTTCAAATAAAACAGATAAGGTTCGTGCCCTGATGGAGTTCGCATTCTGGTGGAAAAGACAAAGAAAGACTAAATAAATACATAAAATAAGGTCTGTAGAAATTTGTGGTATTATACCTGAATGAATGATAGTAATTAACCAATTCGTTCAGCAAATATTGACACAAACATCTGATGAAATTACATTATGTTGGAAAATGCAGCTAATAAATATGTTAGATATGAGTCCTAATGGAAAATATATAAATCAGAAAAATTGGTATGGTAATATCAAAGAGACATTATCATTTTAGATAGGAGAGATGTGGAAAACCAGAAAAAGTGACACTAGAATGAGAGACCAAGGCACTGGATATCTGGGGGAAGAATATTCCAGACCAAGTAATATCAAATCCGAATTCCCTGATTCAGTAACACATCTAGAGTCCATAAGGAGTAGAAAGAAGCCAGCTTGACGGGACAGTGATGAAGGGGGTAAGAGTAGGACAGATGATAGATCATTGCAAAGACTTTGGCTTTCATTCCTAATCAACATTGGAGTAATTCGGATGGTGGACTACATGGTCAAGTTTACTTTATGTTGCAGTTATACTGTGGAGTGCTGGGGCAGAAGCAGCAGAATCAGTTAGGAGGCCCCTTCCAAATAGTGGTAGCGTGGCGGAGGATATTTGCTGTGTTGGTGACAAGAAGATCACATTCCAGAATGTTGATTTATCTTCAGCGTACGTATATGTACCATGGAGGCAGAGCTGACGATGGTAGTTCATGGGTATGTGGTGCATGAGAGATAGGGAAGAGTCAGGAGAGTGTCCGAAGTGTTTGGCATGTGCAACTAGAACAGTATTAAGGTTAGGAAGAAAGAGATTAACATTTCTCTCAAGTTCCTACCTCTTACTATTAAAATTAGAGTTTTCAAGAGAATTAACTCTGCTATCCTTGTAATGAATATATCCACTATTTCATTTTACCTAATTTGTCTTTACCACACTAGTCCTGAGAACATTGCATAGACAAAGCTGTTACAGCTGCCTGAGAGTGATGGGACTGAGGAGAGGACAATTGATTCAAGGAAATTCTGAGGAAAAAAAACAAAAGGTTCTATCTGCAAACCTTATTCTGCTACATAAGGAATGTAGATGCCATACATTCCAAACTCCCTCCTGTCATTATTGGATAAGCAATATATTTTTTTGGCATTGATAATAAATGACTATTCCATTTTTGCTACATTCCTCCCTTAAATAACAAGTCCATCACCTATGAAACCGTCTGGTTCAGTGACTGATAATCTCTACTGGATGTCCATTGGTTGACTTTTTTTATCTACAACAAAATAAAGCAAAATTCAGCTATTCTTTGTAACTTGGAACAAATTTCTTTTGTGTTACATCATAATATTTAGTATCATTGAAATGAACTCAGCTTCATTTTCGCCTCTTCTGGGGGCAATCAGCCAGTTTATTAAAAAATTAACCTTAAAATAGGAATTATAGACTGGGAGAAGAACATGATAGAGAAGGAAGAGCCTGGGCTTTAGAAGTATTAAAATGAATATTTCATGAAGGATGTGCTGGAGACTTCTCTCTACTTGCTAAAACCCATGGTATTCTCTTCTTCCTGGCATAAAGCCAGGCTAGCTCTTTCAGATTCCCTTCTGGTTTATTGTGGCCCCCTTTCTGAGTGCTAGTCAACAGAATGTGAGTGGAAGGTGTGTGTACCATTCCTCTTCTATAAAACCTCCCACAGATGTGTCTTATTATTCTTTTCCCTTTCTGGTTGGCTGCAATGAAGATAACTATGAGAGCATACTTGTTGAAGAGTTTGCAAACTCTGGATACTTGAATTGTTTCTTGTTAAAGCACTGACACATTGACTTGTTTACTCTCTAAGTGTTTGTTTTGTTATCAAGAAATAAACTATGGTTTTTGATAGATCTACACATTACAGCACTTGCTTCATCTCACCATAAAGTGAGGTATACAGGGTACACATTGAGAAATAGAAATCCATGCTCAATGTAAATATGTGAGGGAATGAAAGTTATGGTATAAAAAATAGTGACAGTAAAAGAACATAAGATTTAATGTTACTAGAATAATAATAATTTACAATGCAACCAGGTGACAATAAGAAATACAATATTAAGAGAATATAAGAGTAACATGGTCAGAGATGTGTGAAATTTTAACAGGGAACAAGAATATAATTTGTTTGGGGAAAAGAGAAAAGCTGATGGTAGTTGGAGGGAAAAACAAGATGTCAAGATAGGTCCATTGAGATAGAATTCAGTCTAGAAAATTGATTTGAATGTGTGAGAAAAATAAAAGATAATCATAGCTGAACTACTGGGAGAAAAATTGTGACTTTGGCAAATTAGTAAATTAGAAGAATAATCTGGACATTACATACCAACACATATTCATTACTATTATTTCTGATAAACTGAGTAGAAAAGGATGGGACTTGCGTTCCTGATTCTAAGCAGATTCACAAGGGAGATATCTGTATTTGTCATAGCAGAAAAACACACTGTGTATTATAGTCTAGAACAGCTGTTCTCAACCTTCCTAATGCCGCAACGCTTTAATATAGTTCCTCATGTTGTGGTGACCCCCAACCATAAAATTACTTTCGTTGCTGTATTTGTACAAGGTGTATGTGACGGGTTGGTACGATGAGGTCATCATGCCAGGTACTCGTATATGGGCGTATCTGCATGTAGGCAGACAGCCTGGAGACAGAAAAAGGAGTGATGTCTCAGTTTCTGAGACCATTGGAAAACACATAGGGGTCATGACCTAGAGGTTGAGAACTGCTGGTCTAGAACATTTCAGAAGTCCTAGCCCTGATGATTTGGGCTGGATCCATTGTGAGCCACAGTAAATCAATGTTTTTGCTCATTATCACTGAAGACCTGGACAAACCTTGCCCGTTCTGGCCTCTTTTCACTAGGTTTACATCTTATCTTGATATCTTGTCATTATTGGGTTGATATAAGGGGAGGGGTAGGTAAGGATGAGATCATATTGCCTTTGACAAAAGAGAACCAAAGGAAAGAGATCATTTCTCCCTTATTCTTAGAACCTTGCCGTATTCTTAGAACCTTGCCAGAACAGGGTCAGGAAGGAAGGTATATGAAGGCTACCTCCCGGGGGAAGGAGTCCCCTGCCCATTTACTATGTTAGAGAGAAGGCATTCTGAAAGAAAGCAAGTAATCAAAAGAGAGTAAACACCAAGATAAGGAACTCTAAAATGAGAAGACGTTTGAAAAATCTTAAAGAGGTACTAATAAAAGGAAGATAGTATGTTTATCTCTTAGGTAGCTAGCATTCACTAGTCATCCTGATCACATGGCATACCTTGGTCTACAATCGCAACCTAATTTTATAGGAGAAAGTGGTCATGAATAGAGCAAAGAGCTGATGGTATTCTCCATAATGAGTAAGTGAAAAAGAGAAAAGGCCAGTTTCTTTTTTTTTTTTTGACTTTTTTAAAAATTAAATGATAGCTGTGTACATTAATGCAATCATGGGGTACAGTGTGGTGTTTTCATATACAATTTGAAAAATTTTCATCAAACTGGTTAACATAGCCTTTATGTCATTTTCTTAGTTATTGTGTTAAGACATTTGTATTCTACTTTTAGAAAGATTCACTTATACCTTTGTAAGGATAAACCATAGAGGTGATCCCTCCAATCACCCTCCCTCCACCCATCCCTCCTCCCTCCTCCCCCCCATATTCTTAAGCTATAATTAGGTTATAGTTTTTATATGAAAGCTATAAATTAGGAATACTATGCAGCCATAAAGAAAAGGCCACTTTCTTAAGACATGCTTTCAGTCTAGTCCCTCTACACAAAATGTCTTCTCTTCTGTGTGTGCCATTTGAAAGTGTTAATGTTCTTGGCTCATACTGACCTCCTTACTCCTTAGATTAGAAGACCCTAAAACTTTCTTGAGAAGTTAGAATTTGTTCATAGGAAGGTATAAAACAGAGGAATATTATCTATATTGAAATTTATTTTTAGGGGCAAAAATGTTTAAAATTTAGTCAACTGTATGTTTTTAATTTTATATATTTTTAAATATCACGTATTGTTATTAGAAAATGTTAGAAATATGGAGGCAAGGAAATTGGGGGAAATAATATTTAACAAGTGCTTATGTGACAATCATGTGCCTACTACATGATTTATGTATGTAAATTTTCTAATGTATATGACAGTCGTATATAATTTTTATCTTTTCGATTTTATAAATGATTTTTATGGTTAAAAGTAGTGCTAGCAATCACAATTTGAGTTATAATTTTGTAGGTTAGGTAAAAATAAAGACTTTATCAGTAAAAAGCAGAAAAACATAGTTTAGGCAGTAGATTAGAAAGTGCTGCCCCTTTTTGACACCCAAACCTACCACATGCTTTTCTGGAAATGAGATCTCAGTATGTAAATGGAATCTGAAGGCTGCCACATGTGTAAGTGCAAATGAGTTGTAATTCTTCTTTGATAGTGTCCTAGCATATTCCTTTCTTCAGTGGTAAGGCCATCTTGGGGGAAACTAGCATGGGCCTAATGGGTAGATGGTAACGTTTGGTTGAAAGAAATTGTTTCCATGTGAAGAAAGTGGGATCAGGGTGTGGACTAGAATACAGAGAAAATTCGAGAAAGAGTTTGAAAAAAGATATGTTTCAACTTTTGAAAAGGAAAATTAAATTTTGAGGTCAGACGTGTTGGGTGGGTAAAGGAGTGAAGTTACAGGAAACAAGGCTTCTTGGTGGGGCCAACCCCACCCAGGAAATAGGATAGATGACTATACCTATTTCTGGAGGCCTGGGGTTCTCACAGCTTTGGGGAAGAAGGAAAGCTACATTGAAAACCTATTTATCACAGAATGGTAAAATAAATCTCCCCTGTACTATCTCAGAGAAAGGAGTCTATTGATGAGAATGATCCAAAGACTGGATTAACCAGCTGTGAAAAGCCCATAGCTCTACACAGTGACACACAGTGGTGAGAATGGGGCACTATGTGTCTGCCTTTATCTGCACCTTACAGCTCCTACCCAGGACTTTAGTCTGGAAATGTTGTTGGCAAAGGAGACCATAGCACAGCTCTGATTTATCTGAGTACTGCAAGACTAGTGAGAGCCCGAATGAGAGTGCAAGGATGCATGGAAGAAAGAACTTGTGGGCCACTGGAAAAATCTTGCTCCTCTGATTTTGAACCAGAGGAAATGCATAAGGAATATAATTTAGGCTATTAATTTTTCCATGAAAATTTTACCCTTAGGTTGGTGGCCCATAGGATTCCTTGTGCATATGTATTCAAATGTTAACTGTACAGTGCATGGTTCTAGGCATAACTACCTAAAATAGCAATCCCTCCCTAGTGTTCCCTCTCCTCGGTCACCAATTTATTTTTGTCTATAGAATTTATATATCATGGAATATATTTTCCTTCTCTATTTTGTTTATTTTCAATCTCTACCCCATTAGAATGGAAAGTCTGTGTGCAGAGATTTTTGTCTCTTTTAGCCACTGTTCTATCTTCTGTGAATAGCATGTAATAGACATTCAATACATTTCAAAACCATGCTACTTATTTGCTGCCCCAGGTTGGTGTATGATGGGCACATGGCAGAATGCTGTTCCTTTGCATCAGGAATAGTGATCATTCTACATAGTCATCATGGTTGGAAATTATGCATAACAACCAGTAAAAGCAGCTTGATAGGTCATCATCCGTGAATTTCTAAGCATTATATTACAGAATATTTCAAACATACAGAAAAGCTGCAAATAACCATGGACTCACCTTCACCATGGGTTAAACTACTGGCCAATGTTGACTGTTACAACTAATTCATGTCTCCTCTTCATCACTGCATTATTTTTCAAGTCATTCCTTTCCTTCATAAATATTTTGGTATGAATGTCCGTAAGACGTATTACTTTAAATATAGCAACACTGCTATCTCAAAAATGGCCATTGCTTTTCAATATTACCAAATATCATCAGTATTCAAATATCCTCTCCCATTTTGTAAATGTTTCCTGATTTTTCTTAATCAAAATACAAACATGGTCATTCATTTGCTTTGGTTTGTCTGTTACTTAACACCTACAGTAGTTGGCACCCCCCTTATTTTCATGCAGTTTATTTGAAGAAACCAGGTCGTTTTTCTTGTACTATTTCTATTTTCTGGATTTTCCAGCTACATCCTCATGACATTCTGTTATATGATTCTTGTCCTCTTGTTTTCTATAAATTGACAATAAGATCTAATTCAGTCTAAGTTGGATCTCATTCAGGTTTTGTTTTTTATAAAGAATATTTCATGGGTGGTGGTGTATTCCACTGATGAGGTACACAGTGCTGGTGACTCGCTTTTGGAAGTATCAGTGCTCATTGATTAATATCACCTAGTTCAGTTGTGTTATTAATACCTTGCAAAATGGTGATACTTTAAATCTATTATTCTTATTCATTAACTAAAATATATCTATAAAGAAAAGCTTTGTCAGATCAACTCTTTAGTTACCTTGAGGAGTGGTTCATAGTGGAAAGACAAATTAAATGCTTGGTTTTTTTTTTTTTTGATAGTTTTTAGATTAATGAGGTCTCCTATTGTCCTTCAGAGGTCACTATGATGTGTACTATCGTAATAAATGTATAAATATTTAAAATATATGATTAATTTCATTACAGTTATCATTCTTTTTGCTCCTGCAAATTGTCCCTATATGGCAGTGTTAGTCTAAGTTAGCTTTTTTGACACAATCCAGTAGTCTTTAAAACTGTTCTTGCTTTCTAATGTACCCTGATGTTCCACATTCATTATACATACATTTTTGTTCATGGCCTGGAATCAGTCACTTCTCTAAAGATCCTTTGTTCCTTTAATGGGAATGATATATAGAGACCCTTATCTGGATTTTAGGAGTGTTTTTTGCTACTGGCATAGTCATTATTTTTGCATTTTTTTTCCAATGCAAAATTTCTTAGCTTTCAAATATATATTTTTTTAAGAAAAAAATATATCATGGGTGCATACCAGTATTTTGGAATTAGTTTAAGACTATATGAATTTTACTTATGGTTGTATGTTTGCATGTGTGTTTTTTAATAGAAAATCCTGGTTTTAATGACTTTACATAATTGCTTTATTTCCTACTCTCTCACTTCCTCAACACTTCTGCTCTGTGTGTGTGGGGGGGGCGTGTGTGTAGGTGGGTGTAAACACACACACATATATATACAATGTAAATAAACAAGGACCACACAAATGAGGAAAATACAGGCTGTTGATTCAGAACATGTTGTAACAAGGACATCAGCCATTATCACTTGTCTAGGGCATAGACTGAAAGATAGAAGGGTGTGGGAAAAGATTATAGTGGAAAAAAAAGAGGAAACTTAAGGTATGCTCTGATTGGAGGTTGTTGGTATAAGGAATGTAGGTAAGAAGAGCCTAGAAATATCATATGTTACTGGTTTAGGAGGCATATTCCATTTTCTCTGATTGGTCCTGAGTTAGAGTTAAAGCAAAAACAAGGAAGGTAGGTAATTGCTCAAGTCTTATCGACTCTTGGCTAATTGCTATGGAGTTATTTTAGATTCTTTTCTATTGATGAGATGGTTTGGCTTTGTAGACTGACTGAGGTAGAGGACATGGGTGACTTTTTTGTTATATATGGTTTGGTCATTTTTTTATATTTCACTTTTCTATATATATTTTTCAGAATGTATAAATTCTAGTATTATTACTATCAATGTGATTGCTGCAAACAGTTTTCAGGCATCTTTTGTAGTCAAATTGGCCTTTCAACTACATTTCAAATAGGTAAAGTAGAATAAATGTATTTTAACTAAATGAAAAATAATTTGTGTGCTTATCCCAAAGCAGGAAACATATTTTTATATATTTTAGTTATTTCCTTTGATTTGATATGTATTTAACCTTGCTTTTCAATTGGTTCAATATGTATATAATGCCAAAGTGAAACCCAATCAAGGTAGATTTAGCAATGTTTACCTTCTACAAGATGCCTTCTATCTTGTTTTTTTGCCTTTATAGGTAATTAATTTTTAAACTAAATTTATAATTTATACATTCATTTTTAAAGTAAATGACTGCATATATGCATATACTTCTCTCTCTTTATATGTATATATATATATGCAATATGTGTGTTTTTATTTACATGTAATTTTTCATAAACATTAGCATGCAAATCATGCTTATTTCTACCTTAGATTTTATGCTTAGTGTATCCTGAAGCTTATTCTCTTCCTTTATATAGAGACATTTGTTTTATAAAAGCTTCTTTCATTTAGCGTTATCATGAGGAAAGCTTTTCCTCCAGGATTATTAAGGAATATGAATGTTTTAAATTCTATTATTTTGTGAATAATTTATTAAAAACAAAATTAGTTATCTGTTATGAGCCATGATACTGTCTCGCTAATATGGCCATTTGTATTTTCCTAAGTGTGCTTTAGCTTATTTTATACATAATCATTTGAAAATTAGCAAAATTGGTTTTCCTTTGACTCTCTTTCTTCTTAGTTTAGAATGGGTCCTGGAGGAATTGTCAGATAATTGATTGGTTGACCTACATGTGCAGCTGAGGGAGTTTTAAAGATTCTTTTCTGCTTGCCACAAGGAAAGTCTCTTGAGATTCAGAACGTTAGACGCATGCAGTTGTTTAATTTATCTTGCAGTTTTAAATGTCACATAAAGTTCAAAAAACAGATTATTGAGCCATTAAACTAAAGTCTAAGATGTTTTATCTTCCTAATGGGATAACATCGAGAATCTGGTTTGGGGTTTGATCTATAACCTTGTATAACATACTTTAAATTTTTGTTTAGGCAGTTTGGAAGGGCTTTATTTTGCGAAAGAAACTGACAACAGCTCTAGAGGCTATTAAAGATGAAGAATCTGAAGAAGAATATGAAGAAATAGATTTAAAGGATTTTACATTTGATGAAGTAAGTACCAGCTACAACATATAAATACTAGTCTTGAAATGTTGTTATAATACACTATTTTGGAGCTGGGCCAGTTTCTGAGGTGTTTATCTTATTTTAAAACTAAATTACAGATTGTTTTTTCAAATAACAGTAAAGAATGTACTGACTAATCCCTAGCCCTGCAAGCTGGTACAATGTGTAATGGCAGTCGAGAATATTTACAAGAGTACCTTTGTACCCTTCAACTGGACTCACTAGAGGGTAATATCTTACTTAACCACAATTTAATGACCAAAGTTAGGGAACTGACATTGACACAAAGCTATGATCTAGTCAGCTTTATTCAACTGGCACATTGTCCTATTAATGTCTTGTTTAAAGTCTGAGATCCAATACAGGATCACAGGTTGTTTTCAGTTGTCATTTTTGTTTAACTGAAACAGTTACTCGGTTTTTCTTTGTGTTTTACAGACTTTATTCTGTGGAAGATTAGTGATAAATTATTTTGTAGAATATCTCTGAATTTGTGGTTGTTACATTAAATTCATCATGTGTTATTTTTGTCAAAAAAACAACAGAGCTGACATTACATTCTTCTTAAGGCATCAAGGCAGGAAAGTGATGGAAATTTTAATGGCGTGACATTATCCTAAACTGCATTTGGATTATATACGCAATTATAATGCATTGCCTTAACCCTTTTTGTAAGTGGATATGTAAATTGATATAACATAATGGACATATCAAACAGACCTTCTAAAGTTCTATAATTACATAATCAAAAAGTAATTATTTCAGAAAATAGCCCATGCCAAGCAAATATGAAGCACACAGCTATTCTCCTTATTTTTCTGCATCTATCTTTCTTTAATTTAATTAATTAATTAATTTACTTTTACAGACAGAGTCTCACTCTATCACCCTCGGTAGAGTGCTGTGGCATCATAGCTCACAGCAACCTCCAACTCCCGGGCTTAGGCTATTCTCTTGCCTCAGTCTCCCAAGTACCTGGGACTACAGGTGCCCACCACAATGCCTGGCTATTTTTTGTTGCAGTTTGGCTAGGGCCGGGTTTGAACCCGCCACCCTCAGCATATGGGGCCAGTGCCCTACTCACTGAGCCACAGGTGCCACCCTCTACTTATCGTTCTTAAAAGTTGATCATGTGGCTCATGCTTGTTTCTCACACTTTGAGATTCTGAGGCAGGAGAATCACTTGAGGCTGGGTGTTTGGGACCAGTCTGGGCAATATGCCTCTACAAAAACAAAACAAACTAAATTTGATTTGAGGCATATACTGATGTCATATTACATATCAGATATGGAAATGATGGCCTCGTTTACTTTTTGCAGCATTTAACTTAGGCCCATGGGTTGTAAACAGAATGTGATAGTAGGAGATAAACCTATGAAGATTCAGTAGTTCACCACAACATTGGATTTTTTTAAAGTATAGTAAACTGAAGTATACTGGGGCATCACCACCAAAGTCAAGTATGAATTATTGCTTCTTGTAGCTTCTACCACTAGGAAAGAAGTCTTAGATTCTATGGACTGCATAGTTCATGCTTTGGAATACTGTTTCTACTTTAAGAATGGCTCAGAGAAGGGAAGATCTCTATAGCAGATCCAGGCTGTGTTAACAAAAATTTCATCAAGAATAGACATTCGGTTACAAAATAATTCAAAAAGTTGTAAGGATGCATTGGTTGTCGCTAAATCAACTTATGTTCTTTTACTAAATGCCTTCTCACAATAACTAGTGTAATAATTAATTTCTAATGATTTTAATGTATTGCTATGACATTAAAATGTAAAGGCTACTACCACGTAGCCTAGCTCTAAGAGTTAAACGTAGTCTTATGTTTGTGTATGTTCATATGTAGCACATCAAGGATAATTTTGATATCACATAGTACAATGTTTTTCAAAAATTAATCAGGAGACAAAATCTATTTTTTTATATTTTCTCTATTTTTTTTCTGCAAAACTTAATTGATTGGAAATCTCCAAATTTTATTGCATTACTGATTTATGTGTTCATGAAACTTACATTAATCAAACTAAGAAGATGGAGCTGTTATAAAAGACAGAACACTATTACTCCCATCTGAATTACTTTCCTAAGTATAGTCAGGCTATACTCAAAAAGAGGCCTTTAAAATTTTAACATTATTTTTGTAACATTGGACACTGCTTTTATTGAAATTTTCTGCTAAGTACATTTCTAGAAATGTCAGGAGTGACATATGTCCTAGTTGATGTATAGATAGTATAATCATAAAATACGCAACTGTTTAACATGCTCTTTTCTCTTCTAAGATCTCAAATATTTGTTAGCATTAAACTATTTTTTCCTTAAAATTTCCTCATAAAGTCAATTATTTATTTTTAGGAAAAAATATGTTTTTATTTATATTTAATAAAATAGCTCTTGAGAAGAATTTAATCACTTTAAAAATACACTTTTATATACAAAAGATGTCCACTTCACTGTCCTTTGTAAATTTCCATCTGATGTTTTTCAAAATTACATGTAATTTACCTGATTTTAGAAGACATGAGTTAATTGAAACCTACTTACCTCAAAGGACAGAATTTTTCATAAACAAACTTTATATATGGAAAATACTATTTCCTAATGACTTGTATTAATGAAAGACCAGTTTCTGATCTTTTTAATTTGATAATATTGACTAAAATAAAATTTGCAAAGCTTTTCAGAATATCCGCATTATCAAATAAAAAAAAAAAAACATGAAGACTTTCTTCATAGTGGTTTTGCACATCTTTGGTAAGATTTATTCTTTGTTTTTGATGTTTTCTGATATTATGCATCGTAGTATATAGAAATGCAATTTATTTTTGTTTACCTTGCATTTAGCCACTTTAAGCACTACTATTTTTCATAGATGATCTTTGAAGTCTTTTATTCTGTAAACACAATCATGCCACCTGAGAATAACAAATTTTTTTTTATTTTTTTTCCAATCTTTACTATTTATTTTTCTTGCCCGAGGGTCTTGATTACTATGTCTTGTACACTGTTGAATGGTGGTGATATTAGCAAATATTCTTTCTAGTTCCTGGTCTCAGGGTGAAGCTTTCAATATTTCACTACTAAGTAAAATGTTTCCTATAGATTCCTTTTAAAAACTCTTTCTGGCTTAACAAAGTGATATTCTTTGGCATCTTACAGGGCAAGAAGATAATGATGATGCTCCTGATTCTATATGTGATTTGAATTTTATCCAATTCATTTTACTTCAACTAACATTGATTTTCAAACATTAAATCTTATGCAACCGATTTAACTATAATGTATTATCCTTTTTACTTATCACTGGATTTGATTTGCTAATAAATTGTTTAGAATTTTTGCATTTGCATTCAAGAAGTTGGGCTGGTAAATATTTTCATATGTCTGTTTGCCATTTCTGTGTTTTCACTTGAGGAAATGCCTCTGCAAATTCTTAGCTCATTTTAAATGATTAGTTTATTTGCTTGTTATTTAGTTGTTTGAGATGTGGGGTATTAACCCCTTATCAGATGTATAGGTTTGCAAATATTTTCTTCTATTCTGTAGGTCATGTCTTTCCTCTGTTCATTGTTTTCTTCACTGTACTAGAGCTTTTAATTTGATATAATCCCATTTATCTATTTTTGCCTCTGTTGTCTATATATATATATGCTTTGGGGATCATAGTCAAAAAGATAAGTGCCCAAACCACTGTGTCTTAATGTGCATGTTTCCTGTTGAGTCTCTGGTAGTTTGTTAATCATCCTTCCTACTTAATGATTTTTTTAGTCTACCTATTGAATTAACACTTTGAGTTCTTCTATTTTTAGTTTGGCAATTTCTACTTGATCAATTTTAAAATTCTGTTTAAACGTTGGAGTTTTCTATAGTTTCCTCTATTTTCTTGAACAGATTAAGTATGACATTTTCAAACTTTATCGCTTCATGCAATACCTGAGTCACCTGAAGGTTTGTTTCTACTGGCTGTTTATCTCTTGGCTTTGTAGTCAGTGGATTCTCTTTCTGGTGTGTAATCATTGACTAAGTCCGACTTCATTATAGATTTAAACATAGGTACAGATATAGATAAAGTATAAAGCCTCTAGAATATATTTGCTTTCTCTAAAGAACATTTAATTTCATTCTAGCAGGCAAAGATTGTATAGGCAGAGATGCTTCTGAGGCTGTTTTCAGCCTTGTTACAGCTGGTCTGTTTCTGGTTTCTCTTAGGATTGAACCAATCTGGTGTCTCAGCTGAAAGCCTAGGGTATTTACCAAGTTACCTTCATCTTATTTCTGATTTCTACTTCCTTCTTCACAGCACCAGGTGACAGAATAGATTTCTCCTTAGCTCGGTAGCACCCAGTTGTTGCTATTGCACTTTGCTTCTGGACATCACGTTCACACCTGCACTCGTTGAACTTGGCAGATGCATGAGGGGAAATGGTGTACATGGCTCTGGGGTCCCATCTGGCTTGTTCTTTCCTCTCTGGGATCTTGGCCTTTCATCCTAACTGCCTTGGCATCCCTGCCCTTTAATTTCTGTCCTTTCATACCAATAAAACTGCTGTAAGCAAACCTCAGGTTTATGGTTCAAATGACTTCCTTATTAATCATATTGCAAATTTCTCTGATGGAAAATGTGTAATGAGATATAGCATTCACATTGGCCTGGAATTCTACTCTAGGGGAACTTGTCTCCTAGAGTCCTGGCTACTTTAATTGCTCTTCCGTGCCTTCAGCATCTTTTTCTTTTTAAATGATGCGTGTTAGAATATTTGTAAATATTCTCAGAAGTATCTTCATTCTAATTCAAGCTGCGTCACCATCATTATTTTTGTAAATGAATATTTTAATAGTCAGTGGTCATCTTAAATATTTTAAGCAGTGTTCTTACCTCAGTGAAAAAAAGAGACAAGATTCTTGACCTCACAGGGCTGGCATTGTACTTAGAGTGACAGAGAATAACTAATTAAAAAACAGTGTACTATAGGTATTGAAAACTACTATAAACTATTGAAGATTTAGGGGTAGAGCGCAGTGTTTAATCAGATGATCAAGGGAAGGCCTCTATGAGATGTGATATTTACATAGACATGTGAAGCTCAAAATAGGAACTCAGGGTATTAAAGACACAGATAGTTTGCAATAGGTAGAGGTGATTTCTAGAGAAGAAAAATTAGAGGAAAGAATCAGAACAATAGCTGTAATTCAGTCCACTTAAGGCCTAGAATATGATGTCAAACATTTTGTATTTTATTTCTAATGTGATAGAAAGTTATTACTGGGTTTTAAATAAAGGAGTTAAATGTTATTATCTATAGGTGGAAGGCTTTGCTTACAACGTACACATTATAGTTTAGGGAGCTAGTAGTTAAAGCCAGTACCAATTAGCAAAGTATTGTTATTTTTCTTCCTTTGATCTGCTTTATTCCTTTTCTATTGCCATTATTCTATTTTAAAATCGTTTTACTTTCCTTTCATTTTGACTCTGGCAACGTTAATTACAATGTGTCTAGAAGATGCTTTGTTTGCATTGAGTTGTGCAGGGATTTTGAAACTATCTAGTTAGCATCTTAATTTCTATGTCTCTCGCAATGCTTGGAAAATTCTCCACCTGATATCATGTCCTAAAGTGAAGATTTCATGCTTTTAGCACTCCATTCTCCTCCTTCAGGAATCTCTGTGGTTTGTAAATTTTCATGTTTGGTATAGTCCCACATCTCTGTCCATGACAGTTCTGCCTCTACTCTCTTCTTTTCTGCCTCTTTTAATGTTTGGGTTTGTTTAAAAGTCTTGTCTTTGATTTCTTCTCTGTGTTCTACTCCATTGCTGAAGTTCTCTACTGTGTTTTGAAACTCCTGGAATTCCTCTTTCAATTCCTTTCCTAATTATGACATTGCCTTTAATTTCACTGATTTCTTGAGATAGTTTCTGGACTTCTTTTTGGACTTTTCTTTTTCCATCTTCTACTCAATTCCATTTATCTTGGTTGTCATCCATATTCTAAATTTTGTTATTGTCGTTTCAAAAATTTCTCTATGGATGACATTTCAGTTGTATCTCCCTGGAAATCTCTTGGGGGAGCTGATCTGCTCAGACTTTTCATGTTTCCAGGGTTCTTCTGCTGATTCCTACCATGTATATTTTCACTTTCACTTTATTTATTTATTTATTACACTTTTTAAAAATTTATTATACTTTTTAAGTTGGAATGTTAGATTGTCCCTAAATTATTTTTAAGAAATAACCTGCTTAGAGGCCATTAGGTGGCACCCAGGAGACCTGTTTAGAAACTAAAACTGTCAGGCTGGAACCAGATCTAGAGGTGCCAGGATATGGAACTCATCACTCCCATTCTCCACAAGCATGTGAAATGCTGCTTACATCTGTGACCCAGCACACAGTCTCCCAAAGCTCCCTCTCAAAGCCCTAGAGTCTGAGGTTTCCAAAAATCAGCCTTGCTATCTCCAGGTTGGAGCTGGGGGCAGGATCCCCAGGCGATCCACAGAGAACTCAAACCAATCAACAAGAACAGAGCAAACAATCCCTTGTATAAGTGAGCAAGGGATATGAACAGAACCTTCTCTGAAGAAGACAGATCCATGCCCAACAAACACATAAAAATATGCTCATTGTCCCTAATCGTCAGAGCAATGCAAATCAAAACCACCCTGAGATACCACCTAACCCCAGTGAGAATAGTCCACATCACAAAATTCCAAAGCGACAGATAGGTGCTGGCATGATATAGAGAGAAGGAAACACTTTCATACTGTTGGTGAGACTGCAAACTAATACAGCCCCTATGGAAAGAAGTATGCAGAATCCTCAAAAGCTGAAAGTGTATTTTCCATTCGATCCTGCAATCCCTTTACTAGGTATATACCCAGAAGGAAAAAAAAAATCATTTTTCATGAAGACATTTGCACTGAAATGTTTATTGCAGCTAAATTGACAATCACCAAGACATGGAATCAGCCCAAGTGACCATCAAGTCATGTATGGATTAATAAACTATGGTATGTGTACATCATGGATTACTATTCAGCCATAAAAAGATGGAGATGTAAGGACAGTCTGGATGGAGCTGAAGGACATTCTTCTTACTGAAGTATCACAAGAATGGAAAATCAACTAAAAGATGTACTCAGTTCTAATATGAAGCCAGTAGATAAATAACTACACCCCTCACATGAGAGAAAAAGACAATTACATTCAAGTGGAGGGAGGAGGAGGTGGGAATTGGTAAAGTCTCACTAACAGGCGCAAAATAAGGCTCTACAGCACACACCCTGGGAGAAGGGTTCAACTAAACTTGGCTCTACAGCACACAGTTGAGCCTGGGAGAAGGGTTCAACTAAACTTGAACTATATCCAGCTAGACCCAAAAGACACTGACAATGTAACCTAATCATCTGTACCCTAATCTTAATGTGAAATAAAAAATTAAAAAATAGAAAAAAATTTTTTAAATTATCTTACAGGAGGGCACCTGTGGCTCAAGGAGTAGAGGCCAGGCCTCATATACTGGAGGTGGTGGGTTCAAACCCGCCCCAGGCAAAAACTGCAAAAAAAAAAAAATCATCTTGCAACTTCATAGAACATAATCAAATTACCAAATCATCCCTGTATTTTTTATTCCTCTCTCTCACGTGTTCTACAAACAGGTAAATATAAAACTTATCTAATCAGGAATTCATTTACCTCTTTAAGTAGTGAAAATTGGTGTCTTTTAGATTGAGCCTGATGGATTTCTAAGGCAAGTCTTCATGTAAGTATATAAAATGTATTCAGATTTGCTGTTTCCCTTCCAACCAACAGGCACCAGTGTTTGGTGTCGGGATAGCTAAACACACAGAAGTAACACGGTCCCCAGTTTAGGGGATGCCAGAAATATATTTGGAAATTTTTCAGTGAATTATATTTTTTATGAGGAAACACATAAAATTATCTTGATAAATTAGCCAGAATCCAAAAGCCTACATCAATCTGCCATGAACTTTTTCATTATAATGATTTCTTCTCTCTTTGAAATGTGATTTTCTCTTTTTTCCTTTCTTTTTTCTTTTTTTTTCTTTTTTTTTTTTTTTTTGCAGTTTTTTTGGCCGGGGCTGGGATTGAACCTGCCACCTCCAGCATATGGGGCCAGCGCCCTACTCCTTTGAGCCACAGGCACCGCCCTAAAATGTGATTTTCTTTAACAAATGGTTAGCCATGGAGACACTGAGAACCAGCATTCATTTTGCTTTAGTTTTATTTATTAATTTGTTGAATTCTGAGATTTTATCCTGCATGCAGTCTAACAAGTTAGGCTGCCACACTTTCAGGATGCTGTCGATGAAATGAAACAGACAGGTCAGAGATGAAAGCACTGACCTCTTGTCGCAACAGGCAACAGGAGCTTCAAGTTCTAATGCTTTGACACCAAGTTCCAGAGGGCAGTATCTGAAGTGTTCCTGTCTAGTAATCTCTCGCACAGGAAATCACGTATCTTGTAAAGAGCTGTTAGCAACTCTTCTCATCTTATGCTCCAAGGAAAGTGTATCTTTACCACACTGGACAATAAACAATCATTTTCTCCTCTACCCCAGAGAGAAACACAGAATCTGACTTACTAGTCTGTTAGCCATATGAAAATCTTTGAGAGGGCATGCTAAACAAAAGTTGTCATAATTCATGCAAAAATCTGAGAGCCATGGAGAATTGTCTTTTGACAATATCCGTCCCTTGTTTCCATAGGGCAAATTTTCTTAGAAGTAGAAGACTACTCCGGTGGCCACTCCAAATAATCTGACTAGCCAGAGACAAAATCCATTAGCTACGCATCATGATGCATTTCATTACTGTTACTGTCAATAGTCCAGGGGGATTTCTCCTTAAATTTTTGTTCTGATCTTCCCACCAGGCTTGAAGTTTTATTTAATTCAGATATTGCTATTATACAGTTTCATTGTTCCTCAAGTAGCAAGTATGAGGCCATTCTGCCATCCGAAAGCTCCCTGGCCGGTGAGCTGAAGTTGACCTGAATGCTTTCCAAGGTCATAGTGGTGTTTTCTTAGGCACTTAAAGGTATCTTATGATCATGACACCCTTCAAGTGCTATCTGCCACCCCCTGGGAGTACTCAGAATGAGAGTGAAGAGAACATCCAGAGGTGTTTTATAAGAGAGGTGCAGGATCTGGGGCCACCCCTACTGTCATGATAGCCTTCTCGGTAAAGTTAGAGAAACTACTATCAAATTTTGGTTAAAGCTTCCTAGAAGGGGACAGACCCAGGAGTAAATTAAATTTATGGTTTAATTTAACTTAAAATTAAATTAAGCTTGGAGAGCTGCACATTCCCCATATGGAGTGATGCTTCAGGGACAGTTTAAAGGGCAAAAGACCACTTTTTCCAGGATCTAAGTTGTTCCTTTCAAAAGTATGGGGTGGTTCTCCATCCACGCCTTCAAAGTTAGGGTGTCCTATTTAAGTAACTATAACTTCACTGTTTTTCTAATTATTCTCTATTCAGAGCTATACCCTTCATCTGGAAAATTCAGGAGCAAAGAACAAGTGCAGTTTTATAAATCTTAACTGAGATTAATTTGAGTACTCCATTCTCTTTTGGAGAGGCTGTCCTCTGAGAGTGCGCCATCATGCTGGTTTATACTTGTTAGAAAAGAGAAATATACTGCCCAGGAATGGTCAGTATAAAATCTTGAGTTGTCAAAATGGGTCTGTATTACCCTCTATGAGCTATTTTTTCTAATCATTCCTACAAAGTGGCTGCATGAATATGATCCCTTTCTGGAAAGAACCACATTCATTGATCAAACTGCCTTATCAAGGTGTGTGGACAGAAGGAGGTGATAGAGATAGAGTCACATTATCAGTAAACTGATGAATAGCTCTTGTGATAAAAGGCACAGAACTGTCAGACTAAAATAGTCTATGCAACTAATCTGAAGGGTAAAATTGTATGGCCAAAGTCAGCTGATCAATAACTTCAAAGGTGTCAACAGTGGTAAGGGCTTGAAGTTGTAATCTAATCAGCTTTCCAGAAGCAGGCAGAGACCAAAATCTATGAGATAGAACCTCTTCTCCTGTCAGACAAATTGGTCCATTTTTCAGGAGTGGCAAGTTTGGTGTGCGTTGGTAACCTCAGCATCAAAAACAGAGTCAGGCCCCATCAGGGATTTTATTCCAGTTTTTTTCATGAGAGAATGTGCCCTTACCATGAGCGTCTGTAGGAATAACCCTGGCAGTTCTATAAGCAGCTATGATTTGTTTCCCCAATATGAGGGCCCACAGCAGAGCTCCCTTAGTCTCCCAATCTATAGTTTTCCACATAGAAAACCAAACTGTTATATATATTTTTGTCCTTTCCCATTATTTTTGATTTTATTAAATTGTTTGGTATTTATTGAGGGTACAATTAGGTTACACCGATTGCAGTTGTTAGGTAAAGTCTCTCTTGTAATTGTGTCCCACTCCCAAGAAGTGTACCATACACTGTGACCGTATCCCCCTCCCTCCTCCACTCTCCCCCATCTCTCATTCCTCTACCCTTCACCTTATATTAGCTCATCTACTGCCCTCATATTAGAATTGAGTACATTGGATTCTTGCTTTCTCTGTTCTTGTGATGCTTTACTAAGAACGTGGTCCACCTCCATCCAGGTTAATACAAAAGATGTAAAGTCTCCATCGTTTTAGTGGCTGAATAGTATTTCATGGTATACATATATCACAGACTGTTAATTTATTCCTGGGTTGGTGGCATTTAAGTTGTTTCCACAATTTGGCAATTGTTTATTGAGCTTCAATAAACAATCTAGTGCAAATGTCCTTAATCATAAAAGGATTTTTCTTTCTTCTGGGTAGAAGCCTAGTAATGGGATTGCAGGATCAAATGGGAGGTCTAATTTGAGTTCTTTGAGGATTCTCCATACTTCCTTCCAAAAAGGTTGTATTATCTTGCAGTCCCATCAGCAATGTAAAGTGTTTCCTTCTCTTCACATCCACGCCAGCATCTGCAGCTTTGATCCTTTCTGATGTGGGCTATTTTGACTGGGGTTAGGTGATATCTCAGAGTGTTTCTTTTTTGTCGTTGTTTGTTTGTTTTAGAGACAGAATCTCACCGTGTCTCCCTTGATAGAGTGTCATGGTGTCACAGCTCACAGCAACCTTGAACTCTTGGGCTTAAGCAATTCTCTTGCCTCAAGGTGACCACCACAATGCCTGGCTATTTTTTTGTTGCAGTTGTCATAGTTTAGCAGGCCTGGGCTGAGTTGGAACCTACCAGCCTTTGTGCACCTGGCCGGCACCTTAACCACTGAGCCGGGGCGCTGAGCAATCAGGGTGGTTTTATTTGCATTTCTCTGATAATCAGGGAGGATGAGCATTTTTTCAAATATTTTTTAGCCATTCATCTATCTTCATCAGAGAAGGTTCTGTTCATATCTCTTGCCCAGACGTACTTGGGATTGTTTACTTTTTTTCCTGTTGATTAATTTGAGTTCTCTGTAGATTCTGGTTATCAACCCTTTGTCAGATTGATACCCTGAAAATATCTTTTCCCATTCTCAAGTTGTCTTTTTGCTTTACTTGTTGTGTCCTCAGCTATGCAGGAGCTTCATCACCTTAATTAAATCCCATTTATTAATTTTTGTTTTTGTTTAATGGCCGCTAAAATCTTTGTCATAAAATCTTTCCCCAGTCCAACATAATCTAGAGTTTTCCCCATACTTTCTTCTAAGATTTTTATCATTTCAGGTCTTAGATTTAAGTCTCTCATCCATCTTGAGTCACTGTTTTTAAGGGGTGAAAGGTGTGGGATGAGTTTCAGTCTTTTACATGTGGTTATTCAGTTCTCCCAGCACCATTTGTTGATTAGAGATTCTTTTCTACACTGTATGCTTTTGTTTTTATCAAAGATCAGATGGCAAGTAGAGACTGGTTTCATCTCTCTTGGCATTCTATTCCATTCCATATGTCTATGTCTCTGTGTGTGCCAATACCATGCTGTTTTGATTACTATGGACTTGTAATATAGCCTGAAGTCTGGTAGGGTGATGCCTCTGACTGTTTTTCTTACTAAGAATACCTTTAGCTATACATCGTTTCTGGTTCCATACAAAATAAAGTAATATTTTTTGAGGATGTCAGGGTTGGAGAATTGCTTAAGGCTGGGAGTTAAAGAACAGCCTGGATAAGAGCAGTACCCCATCTCTTGGAAACATTATCCAGTCATGGTGGTGTACCTGCTGACCCTGCTACTCGGGAGCCTGAGGCAGGAGCATTGCTTAACCTCAGGAGTTTGAGATTGCTATAGGCTATGATGACACCATTACACTTCAGCCTGGGTAACAAAGTGAGACCCTGTCTCAAAGAGGAAAAAAAAAAATGTGAGTGTTCGTATTATGATAATAATAATGATAATAATATATATGTACACACATATATATGAAGGAAGTCTTTTAGGTATAGAAAGAGTTAATTGAATGGCACCTGTGGCTCAAAGGAGTAGGGCACCAGCCCCATATACCAGAGGTGGAGAGTTCAGACCTGGCCCCAGCCAAAAAAAACCTGAAAAAAAAAAGAAAGAAAGAGTTAATTCAGACAGAAATGAAAAGTGCTGAGGCAAGGTGAGAGGAATAAGGGATGGAAGTAAAAAAGAGATCCAATCATCACTTCTAGAGTTTCTAGGGCCTATTAAATGCTAGTTTGTGCTTGGGCCCAGTGTGGTTCTAGTGTCATGTGTCAAATGCAAAGATCATTGCAATGACATGAAAAATTCACACACATATACACACATTATCGTCTCTTTCTGATAGCTTTATTTTCTATTTCTCAAAGTTGGATCATTGTAGAATTATTTCTTCTCTGATCAAAAAGCCAGATATATGTATATCTGACCAAACATTCAACTGTGAACATACAGTTACAAATGTATCCAATTTCAAGTTCATTTCAATATACAAGTAAATTTGATATTAATCCTTCAGTAACAAAGTTTTCCATATCTTTGGTTTATTTGTTAAAGAACATTTGAGCAGAAACGATAAGTAAAATTTGTATGAATTTACAATGGTAAGCATAATATATTAGCATATATTTTTACATTCAATTGTAGCCAATTCTTAGCCAATTCCTCCTGACATTTTGAGATTTTATTTCCCTCAACATGCTAAATAATGCCAAATATTCTTGATGTTAATAATCTTGGATTCATATAAATCAGTAGTCTTTGTAATATTTTTAGTTGTGATTATATAATTACTAAAACCTGATTAACATATAACATAAAACATTTTTTTTTTTTTGCAGTTTTTGGCCAGGGCTGGGTTTGAACCCACCACCTCTGGCATATGGGGCTGGTACCCTACTCCTTTGAGCCACAGGTGCCACCCTTAACATAAAATTTTTTCTACATGCTTCTCAAAATTTTTAAGAGAAGTGGTTAAAGAATTATTCTGAAATCCTATAAAAGTTTGTGACTTTACATTCAAACCAAGAAAAACTATTATCAACGTTTTCTATACTTTTAGATATCAGTGTAAAAATGAAAATTTCCCTTGGACTTTATGTAGCCATTCCAAGAAAGAGCACGCCATCAACACCTGTGTGATGTGGTGAAGATGTTAGTGAGCTTTTGGAGACTTTGTCCTGATGAGGAAAGAAAACAGCTGGATGTTCAGAGAATACAAAAAGCAGGTGGTTTGGCAGGTTTTTAAGGGGGAAAAATGTTGTTTGTGTATATAAAAATCAACATAAGAGTCAGACTCTTACCTGACATCACTGGCCCCGTTACCATAGCTACTCCTCCGGTTGCATGCAGTTGCCTCTTATACTAGAGCAGAACCTCCAGAGTTGACCACTCCTCACGTTGACCTGGTTCTCATAGACCCATCTTCATGGAAGTTCCTTATACCAACTGCAGGTTGCTGCAGTCTCTCGAGTGGTCAACTTGCAGAAATTGTGCTCCTCCACATCTTCATGTCTTCTCTTCGTTTTAGCAGTTTTCACCAGAATAAGAACACTATTTTGATTACAGCTGATACGCTGCCACTCTCCGTCTCCCCTGGGATGTGACCGGGTTTCTCTTTGTCATCCCAGAAGAAGAATTTAAACATCCAAGTTCTGAATCCTGTTTGCAAACAGCAAAATTGCAAAATAGTAATTCATTTTAAAACTAGATCAGTTATCACATTTATTTATCGCCCAGAATGACCTGAACGGGGAATGTTGTTTGTCCTCCCTGACTGGTAGCCGTTGTTTCTGCACTGCCATTTTCAAACCTGCTTTTCCTCTCTGTGATGACGAGAAGGTGGGATGTTAGTTTATCTGATGAGAGCTCTCTCTTTCTCGGCAATAACACTTTTTTTTACAATTATAGAAATTAAAGTTTTTTAATTAACAAATGAAAATTATATATGTTTATAACATATAACATATTTGATGTATTTATACATTGTGTGATGCCTAAGTCAGGCTCATTAATGTGTGAGCTACCTTATGTACTTTTTTGTAATAAAAAGCTTAAAATTTACTTTCTTACTAATTTTCATGAATGTAATACACTGTAATTCAGCATGGAGTCATCATGCTGAGTATAACAGATCTCATGAACTCATTCCTCCTATCTCACTCACAAATAGCAATTCTTTTTTTGTTTGTTTGTTTATTTGTTTGTTTGTTTGAGACAGAGTATCACTTTGTCACCCTCAGTAGTGTGCCATGGCATCACAGTTCACAGCAACCTCCAACTCCTGGGCTTAAACCATTCTCTTGCCTCAGCCTCCCAAGTAGCTGGGACCACAGGCGCCTGCCACAACAGCTGGCTATTTTTTAGAGATGGGGTTTTGCATTTGGTCCGGCTGGTCTCAAACATGAGCTCAGGCAATCCACCTGCCTCGGCTTCCCAAAGTGCTAGGATTACAGGCGTGAGCCACCACGCCTAGAACAAACAGCGATTCTTAAACCAGATACCATTAACATAAATTTGTTAATAATCCCCATCTAAAAGGAATATGACAATGTGCATGCCTAACAATTGGGCAGAGGTATCTATTTACATAATACTCAAATAACATGCGTTAGATTTAGTTCCTAAGACTAAGTGCTACAGGGAAAAGTCTTTGATTGCACTGCCTGTCTGTAGTCAGCATATCTTAGTCCTGTCTTTCAGTGGTCTTTCAAAAGGCAGTACATATCTACAACCATCTCTGGGCACATGCTCAGTCTCGTCAAAAGGCTGTCGAGAGACACTGAAATTGTATACAAGGAAAATCACACCTACATCTCCTCATAATATATCCTAGCTTTCAGATTACAACTATGTTTGATTATTTTAGAATCTTTAAAAAAACAAATTAATTCATATTCTGATAATCTTTTCTTACAAAGATTTAAAAAATTATAGAACCATAAAAGTTTATTCTAAACTGCCCTAGATAATTCAATCAAATGAAATTCGATTGAATTCCTGCTGTAGAAAGCATGGTCCTATTGTAGAAAGATAGAATGAATTTGGAAATTCTATAAATGGAAGAAAAATGTTTTAAGGTAAAGAGAAGGGGATTTAAAATAGACATTTCCAAATTTAGCTTTAAGTTTATAGTTTTATTATTCAAACAGTTGAATTCGAGAATATAATATCAGGGCCCATGTTCTTTATATTCTTTTACTTACTGCCACAAAGTTTTCCATCCATTTGTGAAATTTTTAAAAAAATTAAGGAAAAGTTAGCTTACAGACTGTTTATGAGAAAATTGATAATGTTTTATTATACTATAGATTTTTAGTAGTGATCTATGATGGAAAATGCTACAACTTGTGCAGTAAACATTTAAAAGGTAACTTTCCTCCGTTATATCCAGATTTGGCTCCGAATCACAGTCATAAACAGTTAAACTGTTTATACCCTGAGCAGTCTGCCCCTCATTTTTCAGAGCACTTGAATATCAGTTTTCACTTTATCCAAAACTTAGGGATGAAAAGTCTTATCCTATTTCTTAGTATGTTTGCATTCAACAGATGCATATCATCTCAGAATAGCAAGTAGCAAATTTCCTGTAAATAAAAATTCTGATAGCGTTTGTCAACATTCGTAGTTTATAGGACAATTTAAAAGAAACGTTTCGAAAGTTATGCAAACTAAATTATGTACATCTTAATGTTATTTGTGCAGGCTGCCTCAGAGAAAGAATGGCTGGATTTAGATCCCTCCCGCTTCCCTTCACAAACACTGCTTCTCTCAAACCAGCTGCACTGGCCAAAGGTAACATGTCATGGAAACTTCTGAGTGCTCAATCTTTGCTCATTTCTTAAGGTTGTGCTATGCCCCAGTGATTAATAATACAATTTATTGACTGGAAAAACATAATTACTTTTAGCAGCCTCTGACTTCCTCCTCATCCCCAGATGTAATTTTTCATGTAGCTTTTCTTTCATTTGCCTCTTTTTTTTTCTTTATTTTGGATTTCTTTCAACACTTTATTTCACAGTAGCAAAAAAAAAAAAAAATGATATGCCTCAGCTGCATATTTGGCAGTAGACTAAAATTACTAGTTGACAGCACTTTAGAAATACAAAAATATGCATTAAGAAGTCAACAGCTGAAGATTCTCAGCCAGAGGTCAATGGACGGCAATAGCTGTTATTTATTTGATCATCTTTGAAGTTTTGTTTTCTGAGATTTTTTAAGATCTTTGCAATGAATCATTTTGTATATGTGAGCTATCCCAAAAAGCACGACCCAGAGGACATTTATATATATTTCATAAATTTTATTTTATTATAATTTTTAATTTTATAGTGAACTTCCCTTAGGATGCTACTTTACATGCAAAGCACGTAAAGTAATACAGTGTAAATGCTGGAATTTTTAAATTTACACTTATTTGCAATTTTTCTGATAAGATCTCTGGAAACTTAAAATATGATGATATTTCACCTGATTTGCCGAATCATCCAGCTCAAGCATGGCTATGTAATGAGAAAGAAAATGTGTTTTCATCAGAACACACACAATTTAATAGCAGGTAAGCTAAGACACTTAGAGGATTAACCTATAAAGGACAAGAATCATTTCTTACAAAAGCAGTACAAGTTCAAAAATAGATGTGAACTTACTAGTTTACACAATGCAACAACTTTTAGTATTAAAAATATCATCATGATCTCACAGAGTTTTCAGTGTAAGATAAATGTGTGAGGTAGTTTGCATTAAGGCAACTAGAAAATTTATGTGCCAGTGAAATAATGTAATTAATTGTTGTAACAATGTGGATCTTTAAATACTGCTCTATAGGCAGAGTTAAGGATTAGAATTAAAGCCCCACTGCTACATTACTTTTGACAAAAGGATTGAAATATGCTTCAAGTAATTGAAATGTAAACATTTGAAATTAATGGCAGACTTTTATTACTTTCAAGATAAAGTTTTTCAGTAATTTAAATACATTTTATTTTCAAGTTTGAGACAATATAAACAACTTGCAGTTTTAAAAAGTGCTGATGTACTTGTGTTGATTCAGTTAAAAGCGGTTCTTTCCTATTGCCAGATCAGAGAATAGAACTTTATCCTTGACACCTGAACCAAAGACCGGCAGAAAGACTTTGCTAAAATCTGAAAAAGAAGAAAAAATTTCAGAAGAATGGTATGTGGTATGTCTTACGTTAAAAACTTTAAAAACTGAGAAATTTATAAACGTCCAATGCAGATATTTTTCAAGATTTTAAGAATACTTTCGTTAGCTTTTAAGAAACTATACATCTAATTAAACTGATATTTCTTAAATGTGAATCCCACTTTATTTTAGTAAGATGTAATTCAGATTTGTATCTTTATGTGTACATGCATATCTAAATAAGGTCTGCACATTTATTATGCCTTTATGAAATTTAATCTTTCAATAGGGGCTTTAAGGATATTTCTACTGCCCAACAAATGCTGAAGAGGGCACAGAAAATGAAATCAAAGAAGTTAAAGAAAAAATTAGGTAAGTAATTAATGCTCTTTGAATAATGGCATTCGATACCACATCTGTGCTACTGAAGGTAAATTCCTTTAAAGTACATTTTCCAAATTAAATTTAATAAGACAAAATAAATGCACCGATGAACATGTCTAAGAGAATGACTGAAAAAATAAACTTCAGAAAACTTTTGAGAGAACGTAACGCTGTTATATTGAATGACTAATGATAGTCTTGCATGCTAGTTGTACTTTTCCCTCTATTTCTTGTGTACTTTGACATTGATTATCCATCATGCACTGAAAATTATAAGTTGTTTTAATTCTGGTTACTTTGGGAAATGTTGACTCTAAATAATATCTGCTTCATTTGTGTGTTTTAAATTGCTTCATTATTTAATACATTATATAAATTCATCAGTTCCATAGGTTTTACAACTTGGCACCTTGGAAAAGAAGCACAGTTTATAGCTTTAATGTTTTGTAGAAATTAGGAAAGGTTTAAAGGCATCTTTTATTCTTTCTTACCAGGCTACTCTTCAAATCATTTGTCTTTCTTTGGATACCTTTAATCATTTTGGTTCAATTATTTAATATGTGGAGTAAATTTTAGGACAAGCAATTGTAGGTTATTATGGTATTATATTTCAAATTTAAACTACTTAAAAGTAATTGCATACTTGCATCTAACTTTTTATTTACTTATAATTCATTCTATACACATTTACTCATATAAATATTAAAAAACTCAATATAACATGATGTTTTTAGAAAATGGTTTTGAGTTTCTTTTGTAAAGATTTTGTCACTAAAATGTTTTTATAAAAAAACTACTGTGGAGAGCATGAAATCTGTACTCATTCATCATATACTTCAAGGTTATGTAAACATACAAAGAAGTATTTCATAAATTTATTTTTATCTTTATTAATTTTTCTATTTATGATTTTTACTTATTAATTCAGTAAAATTCTAAGAGTAATATATATTAATTTTTAGGAACAAAATAAAGATAGCCAACAAGAAGACTGATTACCAAAGAATACCTGGTATTTATTGACACATCACTTACTGGTCTTTCATGAATTACTGATGATTCATTTTATATTCACAGGTGTTTAAATTTCCTTTTTTAGTGTTGTATTAGTAAACGTTAATTTTATCTCTTATCGTTTTGTAATAACTAATTTTTTGCTGAATACTAGAAGTATGTCAGGTTTAAATTATTAACATTTTTAAGCAGTTTTAAACAAAGTACAAATAAACACCGTATGTTTAACTTGTCATGCCTCCTGCACTCTCACTTTGCAGATCTCTTTTAGGGTCAACAAGGTTCTATGAATGGAGTGTTACGTGGTGGTTACCCCAGTAAAACTGTAACTTCAAATCCTTAACAATATTGAGATTCTCCCTCAGTTCTGGGGATTTAAACTTTAGTACAGTAAAACAGGGCAGTTTGATCAATGTTTTTCTTGTTTTGATGTGTATTTCTACTCCTTTTTAACAGTATCAAAAAACATTCTCCAAATAGCTGTTTTGAGAATAATAAACGTCTCTGGAACTCCTGGGGTGTGTTCCAATATCAGAGGCTGTCCAGTATTCAACAAAAAATTATTGCCTATTTATGTTCAAGAAATATTAAGTGCATTTGCAGTGTCTGCAATGTCCTCCCATCTTGAAAGCTGAGGAAAAGTTTATCTTTCAGACTTTCCATATAATCTGTCTCTGGAAATATATAGGTCTTTCTTGCCAATTCTGGTTTGAGGGTTTGTTTCTTCTTAGGCAGAATATATTTTTTATAAATTAACATAGTAAATAATATGTTTTAGCAAATGAATGTATGCTCAGACACAAAACTTATTGCTTTAATGACCGTGATTAGACATAATTATCAGGCAAAAAAAAAAAGAGAGAGAGATTGTTTTTATCAGTCACCAGGGGGCGCAGTAGGGTAACAAATGAGAAAGAGCTACCAGGCAGCCACTTTGAGGACCACATTGTTAGCAGTGGTCATTGACTGGTTAGATGAAAATCCTACATGACAGTTGTATAATTTGGGGGGAGGATTATCATTATAATTTCATGATTGTAATCCAAATTGCAATCTCAATACTGTATGAGGTTTTATTTAATTTATTTATTTATTTGAGACAGAGTCTCAAGCTGTCGCCCTGGGTAGAGTGCTATGGCTTCACAGCTCACAGCAACCTCAAACTCTTGGGCTTAAGCAATTTGCTTGCCTCAGCCTCCTAAGCAGCTGGGACTACAGGCGCCTGCCACAATGCCTGGCTGTTTTTTTGCTGCACTTGTCATTACCGTTTAGCAGGCCCAGGCTGGTTTCGAACCCGCCACCCTGGATGTATGTGGCTGGCGCCCTACCCACTGACCTACGGGCGCCACCCTGTGTGAGATTTTGTGGACTGCTACACTTTGTCTCGCTTCTTTCATTACGATAATATTAGATTAATGAAACAAAAGTAGTTTGCCTCAATATTTGAATATTCGCTTAAATGTAACATTTAATGATACACTTTATATTCTCCTCCTTGTTTTCTTCTACGCCCCCTTCACAACAGCTACACTGACTAAATTTTCAAGGTGGGTAAAATGTGATAATTGGAGCAATTTCTCCAATTATCACATTCTTCATCTTCCATTAAGTTGATGACTTAGCTCTTATATCACTTCGTATCCGTGACTGCATCGCTTAGGACTCTGTGCCTCAAATATTCTCACAGTACGAACAATTTTCTAGTACTTTTTAGTTTTCTAATTTAATCTATCGATGATATGCCATTATTTATTTGAATGTGTCAAATGTTATGGGCACAATTTAAAATTTTTACCCACCATTGAGTGAAAATAATGTATTAAATACTTAGATTCTGTTAAAGACTGAAATATATACTAGTAATTTTCAAATATATACGGAGGTCTACAGTACCTCTCCCATGGACAACTTGCCAACTTAAAATTTTCAAGCCACCAGAGGGCAACGTTGTGCATAAAACTGCTGTGACAGTAACTAGCCCTCGGGTTAGGGAGGGTGGCAGGAGGGGTGTCAGACAACAAAAAACATTCAATCATGTCAAAAATTATTTCCTACAATATAACAAAGAAGACATCTTCAAGGAATTCTCCACAAATACATGGAGTATGGAAGCTTTAATTCAAACTTCTGCCACAAAACAAAAAACCTTAGAGCATGTAGCACAATAGTAATCACTTAATATATTCTGTTTGATTCTTTATTTTTTTTTTGGCCAGGGCCAGGTTTGAACCTACCACCTCTGGTATATGAGGCTTCCTACTCCTTTACCCACAGAGGCCACACATATTCTGTTTGATTCTTATACATACTGTTATATTGAAGGAATATGAGTCAACAATATTTTATTTAAGATGAGACTAAAACTAGGACAAATGGAATGGGGGTAATTAACTAAAGAGAGTGAAGTGTAATGGACTCAGTTGGTTCTTCCTTCTGTCCCCCAGAGGAAGAACACTGGTGAGGATGCTGATTAATGAAAAAGCAGAAACTGGGGAAACCCTAGTGTCCCAGGGATTAGGGAAGACTCAGTTTTGATTACTTCCATTAACATGAGTGATGATACCTGCTTTAAAGAGAGAAGGAGAGTGGAGGAGGAGGAGGGATGGATTGGAAACCACAGGATGGAATCTAACATTTGGAAGAGTTGTCACGATTTACTCAGTTTGTTTGGCCTTTATGGTTTTTGTTTTCCTAGGAAGTAATTGCTGTTTCCCTCATGACTGACAAAAGCCCCAAACACTAAAGCCTGGTCTTGCTCTTGTGGGTTTTGTGTTTGTTTGTTTGTTTTCACTATTGCCTCATGCACAGAAGTAATTTCAGTGTTTGGTGATCTGCAATGGAATTTAGCAGATACCCAGGGAAGTTTAGAGTAAGGTACTGCAGTGGAGAACACCATGAGTAACATGAGAGTTGCAGGCCTGCTGAAAATACTCAGGGCCAGTAAACTAGAGTAGTGGATGTTATTGGTTGGGAGACGGAGATGAGCGGGATGAGGAAAAGGACTGTGTGGGGGGTTTGAGGGGCAGCACTCCTCAGAGAGAATGAGGCCTGAATTTAGGAAATTTTGTGAAGTGCAGCTAGTAAGTAGTTGAAGGGCTAAGAACAGAGGATGAAGACAGAATATGGTTGTTCTACAATGATATTTATATGTATCAAATTTAAATGTTTATAGTTTAGAGAGAAGAAGGAAGAAAATGAAGCAAGCAGGATTAATTAAGTTGTGAAAGTAGAGCCGTAGGGAGCGATAAAACTTATTTTACGCTTCTTGGTACCGGCTAGCACAGTATCAAGTACATACTACACATTTAGTAATTATTTGCTGAGTTTATTTGCCTGAAGAAAATAGCCTGAGACTGTGTTGGTAACATTTAATCATAGCCCCAAATGAAGTCAAATAAAAAGTTAAGACAGTCTATTTTTTAATATAAAGTAAACAATTCTTAGATTATAACAAAGCAATCAAGTTATTTACTGTTAAGGGGGAGGGATGAAAAGGGACAATAAGACAAAACTCCAGCAAAAGTAAGTTCATTCAAGATTTGCTTTGCTTACCTCACTAATTTCCAGGAAGAACTTTTGAGAATTTTGACGAAATTTTATTCTGTTGTGTTCTCAACAAAACAATAATAAAATTCACTTGAAGAGTATGATCCTTGAGGGCTGAATCCCTACTGATTTTCTAGAACCTATTACTATGCTTAATACCTAGTAGATACTGGACAGAACTTAAGACCATTCTTCCAAGCGAAGTACCACAAGAATGGAAAAATAAACACCTCATGTACTCAATCCTAAATTGGAACTAATCGATCAACACTTAGATACACAGAAGGGAGTAAATCAGGCATCCAGGTGGGAGGGGGAGGAGGGCTGGGTAACTGGCACCGTGCACACACTATCTGGGGAGAGGAACCACTTACAACTTTGACTCCAACTGTGCAAAAGCAAATTATATAACCAAAACCTATGTACTCCCCCAGTAGACTGACATTAAAAAAAAAAAAAAAGTTAAATGCCTCAAAAATAAATTAGATAAAAATCACTATTAAACTATTTGACAGTAGGCATATATATGACTGTGTCTGTGTATTTCAAGTAATTTAAATACATGTTTATATTTGGAAAGGCAGATTTAATTAGAGACTATTACAGATGAAGAAATACAGTCCTTCAACTTTAACATAAAACTTATTTCTGTAAGTAAAACTATCCAACTTGGCACCTACAGAAATGAGTTATAATTAGATTTTTTTGGTAAAAGTAATAATAATGAAGTAAACCAGTGAGCTTAAATTATAATTATAGTAGTTGCAAGAGGAATATGCAGTGAATGAAATAATTTTGTGGATACCGTCATGCCTAACTAAAAGTACGCTACTTCAGGAAGATGATGGACGTACGTATCAAATATAGTGCCACCTATATAATAGGGATACCAAAGTGACTTACCTACGGGGTTCTTAAACTTTTTACCTGTGTATTCAATACATATTTCTCCTACACTGGGAAAACCAGGGTGAAAGATACTCTTTACAAAGTAACATAGACCTGCCATTGTCCATCATGGAAGAGTAGAATTAAATGTATAACACTGATTTCATGACGCATGGGGAAAAGTGTCACAAACTATGCTCTAAAATATCTTTACCCCTTGGATTTCTCACTGGATTTTGAATTATTCCACGGTAAGAACAGTGTCATTCACAGCTGTATTGCCAATGGCTGTCAAAATCAAGTGATTGGTTTTCTCATCTGAAATTCGTGTTTCTTGCTTATCACTAGCCCTGCACAATTTTAATCCATTCCAATGTTCGATCAATTTAAGGTGATGCAATGAGAATGTTCTAAAGTAAAGGATATTGATAATGTAGCTCTCTGTGTGCTCTTGGGGAATAACATAATTTTGAGTAAATTGAGGTAGACCACTTTTAAATGTTTTATATTTATTGAATTATTTGATATTAATGATGGTGTTAGGAAAGTGCTATTTTTTATCCTTATTTTATATATTAAGTAATCAAGTCATGGATTATTACTTGACAAAGGAAGTGCCGAAAAATTATAAAAGGTCAATAGCTTTTTTCAGAGTGCTATGATAAATAAAATGGAGCCAATTATGAATCCATCCGTCTGTATTATATATCCCACTATATTTTATGAAAGATGTAAGGTCTGTGAACCAGCTTGATGAAAGTATTTCAAAATGTATATGAAAACACTACACTGTACCCCATGTTTGCATTAATGTATACAGCTATCATTTAATTTAAAAAAAAAAGATGTAAGGTCTTTTCCAGGAGTATAAGTTACAGATATTATCATTGCCTCCACTGTAGTTGTATGTCTGTAAGTTGGCATTTGCTGGCACCTCCACTTACATGAGTGTGGGGCTTGATGTTCTACATGTTATCTCATTAATTCTTACAGGAATACATCAAAACCAATTATTGCTGTTGAACAGAAAAGGAGGCTAGGGGTGAGAGCAGTGTATCTAGATGAGCAATAGAGCTAGTAAAAGTTGAAACTTCGACCTAACCCAGATCTGTTGAAATGTAACATCATTGCTCCGAAAACGCATAGATCAAATAGAAAAGCTAGCAGAGTGGGAAAACAGAACAATGGTCCTAAGGTAGCAGTTTTTAAACTTATAATAATCTGCTTTTCCTGATTGACTGATGCTTCTCTTGACATCTTGACATGTCAACTTTTTTGTAAATTATTTACATTATATCTAATACTTATTTTATGAAATATATTAACCATATAAGCAGATTTTTTAATATTGCCATTGGTAGTTCATATTGAGTCCATACAGAAACTTCCAACTCTGACAATATCTGAGATCACATAACTTATGAGATGTACCCAGACGTTGACCAATATTGTTTCTATGTTGAGAAAAGTAATTTCTGTGAAACATATAAATCATACTTCATTAAATCATTACTAGAAGAGTAGTAGAAGTTGTCAGCTTGTTCTTGGTGGAGAATACTATTTATTTGGCTTCTCTAATTCACATTCCAAATAAAAAAGATGCAGCTTTAGCACTGAATTAAAATATGCGGTTTGGTATTATGACAATTAAAATCTTATTATTTTTCATTCATCATATTCAAGTCTATTACACTAGATATTAATCAAAAATTCTTAACTTCTCTTAGTTTTTACATGATGTAATATCCTAAAAAAAAAAGGCATTCTTCCCTAACCCCACCAGAAATGCCTGACTTTCCAGTCTCTATTTTAAGCCCTGGTCCTTATATCACTGTCTCTTTTTATCCAGTCCATCAATAAGCAGAAACTCTTTGTCTTAGTGCAACAGAACCAAATCTGCATTTTCACATCCCATAGAACCACAACTTATTACCACTAAAAAAATCATGGGCCCTACATTCACTGTAATTTATTTTATAACATTAATAGACTTATAATGTTCCTGGCTTTAAAAAACCGAGAATTTATACATCTTCTTGGTTAGGTAAATACATTCGAGCAAACAAGAAACCACTAAACACAGCCTAGAAAGAGGTTAAAGTTATGAAGTTATTTTTTTCTATCTTCTCATCCCATAGTTATTTTGATTCCATCTCCTACATCCCAGCTCCTTATACTTTTGGTAGGAAAAAGGTAGGGAATTTCTTTCCCATATTTAAAGTATTGTCAGATAACCCAGAATATATACACAGTTGGCTCCCTTTTCAGATTACAAGGTTTGGAATAACATGACCGCTTTCATATAGTGTTATAGGAGGGATACTGTTTTTAATACCATCCTATAGGAAAGGTATGGCCATTTCAGAGAAGAAATGAACCAGAACTGAACTTTCTCCTTCTTGCTCTCTTTGTCTAGACCCTACTGTGCGGCTGGCATTATTCAAAAACAATGCACGTAACATTTCTGTTAAAAAATCACCAAAGAAGGAAGAGCCCAGGAGAGATGGTTACTATGAAGGTATGGTTCAGTCAGAGATATGTGGCATGGTAAAAAAATAAAGACAGAAGATTGTCTTTAAAATAATTTTTTAATCTTCAATAAGTCCTAAAGTATATATATAAAAATAAATAGAATATACTTGAATAAGTCACGATTTTTGGCTGTTAGAGCTAAAATGCTAATTTAGGACATTGATACATTAGTATAGTAATTTAACATTTGTATGAGTGCTTACAGAGGTTTTAAATTATTTGTATCTTATGAGAAAGTCATGATGCTATATCATCAGTGTTGTCACCGTTATTTAATTTTATTAGCTTACATCAATGGAAGTGATCACTGTTGAAATGATATTCCAATATATTTACTCTGCTGCCAATATATACCAATTGCTTCGAACACTATAAATTATATTCTAGAATTTTAAATATTTTACAAGACATGAAATTTGCTCAACTCATCTTTGGGGTAAAGATTTTGCACATCAAGGCGGCAGATTATATTTCTACTTTTGGCATTTAAAAGAAGTATGGATGGCTGTCCATCATTAAACACACAGATAAATACAACAGAGCCGCAAGTATGACTTGAAAAAAGTTGCCATCTGCTTCACTTACATTAAAATTTTAACAGTTTTATGTGTGCTTTTGGACAGTCATTTCTAACAAAATATAAGGAACCAAATGTATTTAAATGGAGAAGAACAATTCAAAATTTTTACACTTTGTCCTCTGTAAACCTTAAATAAATCTTAAAATTAATATACCTTCATAGCATGATTAAAAATAGAAATATTTTAATATATATGTCTGTTTAGTAATGTTTCAAACTAAAGAAAAGTTTGGTAACCATCAAATTTATAGTTGTGCTAGACACGCCTAGTAAAGCACGTAAGGGTGGAAATCATAAAATCTGAAATTTTCCTTAAAGTCGGTATCGTTAAAACATATAGAAAGATAGACACAGTGGGTATGGCAAATTATTGAAACTGTTGTATCAATAAATGATGGTATGGGGAGGTTTCTCGGATCTATTGTTTTAATATTTAAATTTTTCTATAGTAAAATATATTTTTTTAATTTGGTGACCATTAAGGGTTTCAACTCTCAATTATTACTCAAGAAATTTTTATGAATTAATATATTAATAGAATTAAAATATATTATATGCCAGTTTTTAATGTATTTCACCATAAATAAGGCAGAGTAGAAATTATGTTAAAATCAATTAACAACCGCACAGATATTGCCTGTTAAATAGGTACATTATTAATTTAGGGAAAAAATGCCTAGAAAAAAAAAAGACAATTGGGGTATTTTGCCTTGTAATGTCACATGCATCTCAGAATCAAGGAAGAAACATCTACCTCAACAGGTTCTAGTGTAGTTTCTGTTGGTCTCTGCAGTGTGAAAATATGTGAGCATTTAAAATAGCATATATGATATTTTACTGAATCGTGTGCTAATAAAATTATGCTGGAAATAGATCAAAGTAGTGATACAGAGCATGTGGCCTTCAAAATCTGTGACATTTCTGCATGTGCTTTATGACATGATGTTCTGTGGTTTTGTTTTCTTCTCCCATGGGAAATGTCTTTGTTTACTCTTTTTATTTTTTTTTTTTTGGTAGCCCAAGTACATTTGCTATTTCATTAATTTCACTGAATGAACTTTATATGTGCACCATATTTTCTAGTGAGTCCTGTAATAGTTATTTTAAGCCTTTTGTTAGTTTTTGAGGAGTAGGCTTCGCAAAAACAGTTCTACGTGGAAGCCTCATTAGCAGGCTTATTTTTGCTTTTTTTATTGGAAAAGAGTCAGTCAAGACAATTTGCTCAATGCTGGTTGGGTTGAACCCCGTGTTATCTTTATCTCCTGCTCTGTCTCACATGACAGAGGTGCAGAGACATTTTCTGATGCCACAGAGGACAACGTTCAAGAAAGCAGCCTGACTAAGCCCAGCTGCTCGGTAGAGGGTGCATTTTGAAACCAAATCTATTGAGAGACAAATTTCATGCTATAAAATGCACCTCTCGTAAGAGTACAGTTTATTGAATTTCAGTTTATTTACAGTTACGTAACCGTCACCACAATCTAATTTTCAAATAGAAGGTTTTTCCTTAAAAAAAAAATTCATGTAAAATTAATAGTTGGGCATTGGACCTCCCAAAAGTGAAGGAGATGAAAATCAAATTTTGCTGTAAGTTCAAGTGAATGATTCCACAGGGAACAATATCTCAGTGCCATGCTGTCTTAGAATTATCTTAATTTTCATGAAATTATATAATACTTTAATATTATTTGATAATTGCTTTCTACAATTCCTATTTAATTTGTAGTAACATTGTATAATTAAAAAATACTGAATTAAAAATATTTCTGTTTCAACTTTGCAAGCGACTAAGTGAATTTTCCATGATTCTTCCTACGAACTGTGCCAGATGTTTTGGTGATTATCTTTGCCTTCTGAATACCACCCGCATAACATCAGTCACAAGGGAAGATGGCATAGATATTTCTGGTGCTCTTTGGTGAAAAAAATGCTTAAATTTGAAGAATATTTGAAATGAAATATCAAATTATATGAAATGTATATGGTCAAATATTAATAACATTTTAACAATCTATGTTTTATGGGAAATTCTTTTATTTCCCCTATTCACGAAATGTTGACAGTTTTCTTCTTGCTGTCAGATTTAGGTCTTTAACTTAATCGAGACTGAGGAAACTTTGACATCTCCTGTTTCCACAGTAACCTGTGCCATGTGTCAGATATGAGTTAGTTCTTCCTAGGGCCTTGGGACTTGGCAAATTCAACATTGGTTTAATGTATTTGTTTATTCATATTTATTCAGAATCAGCTACTTGTCTTGGTTTACCTTTGTTATCACCTATAATTCCTACTTGGGTTTCAAAGTCCGGTCTTGCCTTAGATAGAACGTGAAACTCTTTCTTATGACTCAGTTTCCTTTTTTCTATTTTAAGTGTTTGGGTTGAAGTCCTGACTTGACTCTTCTGTATACATCACTGATATAAATATAAGCACAGCATAATGCATACAAGTGTGCACTCTGGAGTAAGTTTAATACAGTTTAAATCTCGATTTACCAGTTGTTTGCTACGTGACCTTGGGGAGGTTATTTAACTTTTCCCTTTCTTACTATTTTTCATTGGTGAAGCTGGTGAACTAATAATACCTAGTTGAGGCCGGGCATGGTGGCTCACGCCTATAATCCTAGCATCTGGGAGGCCAACGTGGGTGGATGGCTTGAGATCAGGAGTTCAAGACCAGACTGAGCAAGAGTGAGACCCGTCTCTAAAATTAGCCAGGCATTGTGGTAGGTGCCTGTAATCTCAGCTACTCGGGTGGCTGAGGCAAGAGGATTGCTTGAGCTCAAGAGTTTGAGGTTGCTGTGAGCTGTGCTGCCACAGCGCTCTACTAAGGGCAACAAAGTGAGACTCTGTCACCAAAAAAAGAAAAAAAAAAAAGAAAGAAAGAAAGAAAAGGAAAAAATTGCTGAAATTGCTATGGGGAATATTGTGAGGATTACATGACATCCTACTTTGAAATGCTTGGGACACACAGCGTCGGTACATACTAAGTGCCACAATCTTTTAGTCATTGGCAATACTCATTTTAAACCCATGGCTTTACTTTTATTTTTTTTATTTACAGTTGGTTATATTTATTGTATTTCCTATTAAGTACTGTGCTAAAAGTTTCACTTATATTCTCTTAACCCATCCTTCCTTAACTCTGAGGAAGGTATTATAGCTGTCAATATTTTATAGATAAGAAAGTTACAGTATTAAGAGTTTGATAAATGACTTGTTTAAAATGTCATAAGTAAGTGGCTGAAGAGAAATAGGGAAAGTTCTTTATCAGAAGAAAGCTAGAAAAATTTAAAAAAGCAAATATTGAAGAGCAAAAAGTATTAGATAACCCCAAAGTGTATAGAATTAAAATACATGCTTAAGAAATTAAAATACTTAGAAAAAAAGACTATTTATTAATAAGCAAATCAAAACTCTAAGAGATTAATAATTAATTTTGTTTTTTATTCCTTTCTCATAGTTTTCATTATCTAAATTAAGAAACAGTTTAGTGCCACCATGGTTAGAAAGATTGATTTGTAACTTATAATTACTTTTAATTAGGTGCTACTTCAGATAATGTGATTACTGTAATTATGATGCATTATTACCAAATTCTTACACTGATACATTATTACTATAATTATGACAACCTAAGTACCAGATCTATTAGATTCTGGGTTAAGAGTAACCATATATTGAATAACATTTTAGTTTTCAGATATGTGTACCACCCTATACAGCTAAAAAGTAAACACTGTATTTTGTTTCATTTATATCTGTTTGTTTTTTTTTTAAACACACAAAGTAAATGATTTTCCTGCCTTCATCTACTGAAACTTAAATTTGCTACTTCTGAAGCCAATGCCAAATTCAGGCTCTGGCTTTGGTCAAGGAACAATGGTAAGCAGGCCAGGAAAAAAAAAAATGAGTCTGCCTGAATAAGCAGCTCAGAAATACAGGCTTAATCCTAGGTTCTATTCTGTGGGACAATTTTACTTGATTTTAAATCCCATTTTCTTAATCCCCAGTCTGATATTGTCATCACTAATATCCTATTTGTTCTTTTATAAAAAGAGAAGACTTATAGGTATTATATATTCTTATAAACATAGGTGTTTAAATATTTACACTGAATATGCAAATTTTGAAGCCATTCAAAGCCTGTAATGTCTACAGTTTTTTCAACAGAGCATTTCTCTTATAGTATATTTACTTTATGATTGTAGGCATTTTCTTTCCCTGCCTTCTCCCTCTTAATGCCGGTTTAGAACACGTAGTCACTTTATGTAGATTGCTGTAGGGTAGGGGTCTTTTTCTTCCTTCTTGCCAGGGCATGGTGGCTCTTGCCTATAATCCCAGCAGTTTGGGAGGTCAACGGGGGATGATTTCTTGAATCCATCAGTTATATACCAGTCTTCGCCACACAGCAAGACCTTGTTTCTGCAAAAAATAAGGACAATAAGAACTATCCAGATGAGGTGGCAAATACCTGTAGTCCTAGCTACTCAGGAGACTAAGGAGGAAAGATATTTGGACACAGGAGTTTGAGATTACAGTGAGCTATAATCATGCCACTGCATTCCAGCCAGAGTGACATACCATAACTATGTCTCTAAAAGATAAAACATAAAGTAGGTTTTATATTTCCACATCTGAATACAGTATTTGCTAATAGTGTCAGTGCCTAAGTCATAAGAGCCAGGAGAATAAATGCTACAGGACATGAGCAGGCAACCAAAAACTACCAGAAAGCATCGTAGTAAGGAGAGACACCATTGGGCTCAGTGGCTCACATCTGTAATCCCAGCAGTCTCAGAGGCCAAGGCTCAACTCCCTTGAGCTCAGGAGTTCAAGACTAGTCTGAGCAAGAACTATCACTACTAAAAATAGAAAAAGAAAAAATACCTATGGTTTTGGCCAACGCCTATAGTCCTAGCTACTCAGGAGGCTAAGGTGGGAGGATTACTTGAGGTTGAGGTTGCTGGGGCTAGGCTGATGCCATGATATTCTAGCCCAGGCAAGAGAATGAGAGTTTGCCTCAGCGAGAAACAAAAAGTGGTCATAATCTATTCCTAAGATTTTAAATTAGCAAAATCGACACAGATACTTTTATATGATGTGGTCTATCTCTGTGTGTATCAGTTTCCAACAATCACTAAACTTTGAATTACTATTATTCTACTAAACTTTGAGGTCCATGTGTCCCCCTTGATGTCCTCGGTCCTTAGCAGAGTGCCTAATCCATAATTATGCTTAATAAATGTTTCTTTAATGAATAAATGAAAGCGCAAAGGATCCTGCCCTTAAATAGTTTCAAATGTAGACGGAGTTGCAAGATGTTTGTGTAATATCTTTGAACATGCTGACTTTTTTGCCTTATTTGAGTCATTGTTCTATTCAACTTATAAAATCTCTTCACCTGACTAATTCTTGTCACCTTAGGCATTTATCCTTTAGGAAGATTTTTCTGATTTTAGCTTGGAATGCCACTCACTGTGTTTATAGAGTAGCCTGAATAAGCTTTAATCTACCGTAATAACCTCTGTACTCTCACCCATCATTTGTCATTTGTGCAAGGCAATATTCTCACTACTTCATGCCAGCTAATGAAATCCCCACAACAGCTTTTTGAGGTAGGAGACAAAACCTCCTTCTTTTTAGGAAATATATTGTCTGTGGCAATCTATTTACTTTTGCAAGAAATAAAAGATGAACTAGCAAAAGCCTATAATCTGATTTTTCTATGATTTTTTTTTTTAATAATTTGACTTGACTAGTAAGGGAGAAGGACCTCAAGAAAGACTCAGTAGTAAAAATAAATAAAATCGAAAAGTAAGTTGGAGGCCACTAGGGACACGATTGAAGATTGGGAGCTGTATTTTAATTTATTTTTTAAATGTCATACGGTAGCACTCTACAGAATTAAGTCTCTAAAATCTTTTTATGTCTTCTCATTAGACTTCAGACGTAGGCTAGATGCTGTATCATGCCCTACCTGACTGTAAATGTCAAGCTCCCTCTCTGTTGCTCAAGTATGAAAAGGACTTTCCTATTTTGTGCCTTTGATCATCTTATGTCTGTCTAGAAACTCTCCCCATAGCAGTTTACACAAATGAATCTCTCGTTGTTTACTTTTTACATTTACCCACCATGAGAGCCTCCCCCTTAGTGCTATGGCAAGTAGCCCTTTTCTCCATAACCAGTTCTTCCCTCTCATAACACCCATTCTAGTCATTCCATCTATTTGCTATTATATCATTTATTAACGTAAACTGTTATATATTGTGTTTCTCCTAATAGAATGTAAGTTCCATGAAAGGAGAACCATGTCCATCTTCTTCATTGTTATATCCTCTGCAGTGGAGACTCAATAAATATTTGAATAACAAAGAAAATAAATACGTATGGCATGGTTAGAATTTAGACTCCCTAAATATATTCTAGATAGTATCACACCATTTACTAATATACATTTGAAATCACTTTCAATTTTCTATAGAAAAAAATGATTAGAGAATTTAATCCAGTAAAGCATTAAAAAAACCATATTTAAAATATGTATGTAATTATCTCTGAATAAGAAGATTCAGGGAATGGCAATCTAGGGGCAGAGAATAGACTAGTCACCTTTTTTTAATCCATGTCAATTATAAATAGTTTGTATTTTCTTTGATTCCCCCGACTCAACCATAATACAATGTATGTATTATATTCCAAAGTGTGTATTTATATGCGTGTGTATATATATTATTTCTATGATTTACATATATCATGTGGAAATATATTTATATATGATCTTTATACACTTTATATATAGGATATGTACATGGTTAAATTAAATAATGGGAAGAAATTTCAGAGCTCTTAAGAGTTTTGTGAAGTAGACCATGATATGCAGCCTTGAGACATTGTTGGTTTATTTTTCATATAAAAAATAAAGAGAGTAGCTAGGTGCCTTTAGCACAGTGGTTAGGGCACCAGCCACATACACCGATGGTGGTGGGTCCATCTGAACCTGGCCTGGGCCAGCTAAACAACTGCAATCAAAAAATAGCCAGGCATTATGGTGGGTGCCTGTAGTCCCAGCTACTTGGGAGGCTGAGGCAAGAGAATCACTTAAGCCCAAGAGTTGGAGGTTGCTGTGAGCTGTGATGCCGTGGC
>NW_003852402.1:33553530-33585235 GCF_000181295.1 Otolemur garnettii | reverse complement strand
AAAAAAAAAAAAAAAAAAAAGATATTAAATGGAAAGTCTATAACTTTAAAAGCACAATGAAAACAGAAGAGAACTAGTGAACTGGGAGGCAGCTCTGAAATATCCAAAATGGGGCATGAGGACACAAACAGTGGAAAATACAGAAAAGAGAAGAAGACACAGAGCATGACAAGCAGTCCCAACACATTTAGCATCTAATAAGGGCAGCTATCAGAGAGCTGGGTAAAAATGATATTTGAAGACTAAATGGTTGGGAATTTACCAAAAGTGAAGAAAAACTTAGTTATGGATGCAAGAGACTTCATGACCTCAAATAAAATTGCTGACAATCAAAGATATAGACAACACTTTTATCAAAAGCCACCAAAAAACGTATGTTACCTTCAAAGAAGAAACAGTCATAACTATGACTTTTTAATGGAAATCATGAAAGCCATAGATAACATTGTGTGGACTGAATCATGCCCCCTAAAATTCATAAGTTAAAGCCATCACCTCCAATTTGACTCTGTTTGGAGATGGTGGCTTTAAGGAGGTAATTAAGGTTAAAGGAGATCAGAAGGGTGGGTCCCTAACAGCAAGACTAGCGTATTTACAGGAAGTAAAAAGGACACCAGCATGTGTGTGTACAGAGGAAAGGCCATGTGAGGACACCAGGAGACGGTGGCCTTCTGCAAGCCAAGGAGAGAGGCCTCACAAGGAACCAAACCAGCCAGCACCTTGATCCTGGACTTTCAGTCCCCACAACCAGGAGAAAATAAATTTTTATTTTTTAATAAGCCCAGTCTGAAGTCTCTGGGAAACAGAATGCTCCATAATTAAGAATGGGCTCCCAAGTTTATAATTAAGTAATTAAATTGATAATTTGGGACCTAGTTTCTTCCCCACCTGGAAACGAAACCGCACGGTGTGAGTGGTTCATTGGTGCAGCAGCTTCACGGGAGGGGCTGGACTCGTTCATGTGTCACTGACACACAGCATCACTCTCGTCTTGACTGTTTTACACTATTTTGTGAGTCTGTGTTCACCCTTCTAACCATGTTTTTTTAAAGCGAAAGTCCACTGCAAGTCCCGGTTAAGCCTGTCACAAAGTGAAAGGTGGTTACAATGGAAACGCAAGTAGGAATAAGCCTCTGAGAAGGGCCAGTTTCCATCGTCCATTGGGAAAAGATGAAGTTTCATCATCTGACTATGGGGACAATTATATAGGATAAACAAGAATAATGGAACATGTGAAATGCAGTGCTCCAAGGAAATTATCAATTATTAATAAGCAACATAGTAGATTAATTATTGAAATGGAAAGGTGATTATTTAACTTGATTAGAAAATCAACATAAACTGAATGTTCTTGTCAGCCTAGGAATTAAAAGAAGGATGGTTCTTCTTTTAAGTTACAATGGTTTCTGTAGCTTATTACTGCGGGATAGTAGTATTATTATTATAGTACTACACTGGATCATTAATACCATATATTATTCTGATTATTATTATTACCATACATGCACTGTTCGTGAGGAATCTGAGTTATGTACAAACGTGATTTAAAATGTTTTCAGGAACATGTCTCATTTCCTGGGGGCTGGCTGTATTTTATGATGGCATCCCAAGCTGACTAATGCAACAGTATAGTGATTGGTACTTCAGAGGTACCTATGAATGTATTCTATTATGCAGTTTATATCTAGCAAAACGTTCTCCTTCAAAAACTAAAGCAAAGCATTTATACTGCCTAGTTTCCCACCTGTTGCTCTCTGGACAGCAGAAGGAAGGTACCTGGGTTTCTAGCCAAAACTCCATAGAGAAAGTATAGAAGAATTGTGGTTCTGGGGGGCGCCCATGACACCTCTATCTTTATCTGTCCTTTGCCCACTGAAAAAGATTTCTGCCATCTGCATCAGCTACCCACCTCCTTGCTACATAGGATGCTTTTGGTATTTCTTGAATAACTAGTAATTCCATCAAGGTGTCAGAATTACTACATCTTGGAAAAGTTTGCATCCTCAAGGATGTTGGTCTTCCATTGAAGGTAGGCTACATGAAGTAAGAATGGATTTGAAATGAGAAAGTCTTGGGTTTGAATCTTGCAAACACTTAGCTGAATGTTTCCTGTCTTGATTTTCTTGATCATAAAGTCAGAAAACTCAAAGAAAACATATAACATGAAAAATAAAAAGGTAACAAGCCTAAAAATCAACTTTAAATAACTATATCAGGTGAAAAAAAAATCTGTGAGAATACCATAAATATTTGCATAGACACAAGAAAAGATTGTGTCCAAGAAATGAAAGTGAGATGATATAATAAGAAAGAGAGAGGTCAGAGAACTATAAATATCTCTGCTCTGAAAATAAAACCAGGATAGCAGAAATAAAAACTTGGCAGGAGAAAATGTTACAGAAGATACTGTTTAAAAAATTTCCCAGAAACCAGAGAAAAAATACAAAGTGCTAAGATACACAAAAGAAAATATAAATAACAGATATTTAGTCCAGGAAGCCCAACCTTGGTAAATAATCAGAGATCCAGAAAGAGAGAACAGCAGTAACAACAGTGGATGGAGGGAAATTATCAAAGACGTCATTCCAAGAAATCCCAAGAGGACACCAGTTTCCAGATCACAAGGCCTAGTGAATGTTAGGAAAATAGCTGAAATTAAGCTCATCTTTTTTAGCACATCCTCAAAAAAAAAAAAAAAAAAAAAAACCACAAAACTAGAGACAAAGTATGTGCAATGGGTCAGTTAGCTAAAAAGACTTTGGATTTTCCAACATTAATCTTAGAAAATAATGGGACAGTTTATTCATCATTCTTAGAGAAAGTTACTCCCAACCTACAATTCTGTAAACAAGGAAACCATTAATAAAATTTGACAATTTAAAAGCATCACCAGCATCTTTCTTGAAACCTTGCTCGGGAAACTATTGGAGGAACTTCTACAAAATAAAGACGTAAACAAATAAAAAGTAGACTGTGAGATCCAGCAAGAGAAAGAAGCAGAGGGACCTTTATGATGATGGGGAAGAGAAATCTCCAGATGACAGCTTAGGTCGGCTTAGAGAATAAACAGGCCACGTGACAGAGGCACCGTGACCAATCCTCTGGAAACACGCAGACACGTACACTACCCACTACCAAAAGTGTATCTATCTCCTCCCAGGATTTCACGCAAGCCAGACCAATTCTTTTACTAACTTTTTATTAATTTTTAATTAAAATCATAACTGCATGCATTATGGGGTACAATGACTTCATATAATATGGAATGCTTAAACTGATGAGCATAACCATCACTTCACTTATTTTTTGTGGTAAGACATTTAAAGTTTACTCTCTTAGTGGACACCTTTCCTTATGCCTGAAGAATACCCATTAGTGTTTATTTTAGAATGGGTCTTGCATGACCAATTGGTCTCATATGACCAATTCTAAAATAAATACTAATGGGTATTCCTCAGGCATAAGGAGAGGTGTCCCCATGAAATCTTGGATGGATAAGAAGTAATAAAAAGCAAAGAAGGATGAAAAATGTGGGTAAATATAAATGAACATTGGCCTGGTCCAAGAGGCCTAACAACCATGATAATGTCCAGTGGATTTATAATATTTATTGATGTGATAACAATGACATTACCCTTTTTAAAGTATACTATGCATCAAATTTGAAGCTATGCATCAAATTAATTATTCCTAAAATTATTAGGAATAAAATTATTACTAAAATTGTTTTTTAGTATCTTTGTTTGGGGATTTTTTTTTTGTTTTTTTGATGAGTCTTACATGTTTCTCTATTTTTTCTGTCTACACCTGGATAAGAGAGTGAAAACCACAGCAGTAGCTTGGAATTATGGAGGACTGAGTTTGGATCCCAGCCCAGACCTATGTAACTTTGGTTACATGACTTAACCTTTCTATAACTTTCAACAATTAGGGAAACCCAATTATGGCCCACTTACAGTCATTAGGTAAATTGAATAAAAGTATTTAAAAGCTGCTAGAATAAACCGGTCTTTAGGATGTGAGGACTAATATTTAATTTTTCATATCTTCACTATTTATTCTACCAGTACTTGTTTATTATCTACTCTCCGCTTGGCATTGTGGAAGGAGATGAGGATACAGTGACGAATGAGGTAAACACAGACCGTGGGTAATGGGGTTCTCTCTCCAGCAGGGGTCTGAGGCAACTGACGGTTATAAATAGCCATGGAAGTGTGTGGTGACACAACTGAGTACAGTTCTAGGAAGGAAGAGTGAAGGGAGCGGATTATAAACGTAGCCTAGAGAGATGACGGCTGGGTCCGAAGGGACATTGGGGCCGAGTTTGAAGACTGAATAAAAGTAATTAGGGAAGGAAGAGGGCTGCGTAAAATGAGGGTTCCAGTCCTTTGAAAGCCTTTGAAAACAGGGGTAGCTTGGATCACCCGGGGAGCTGAGAGAAGGCTGGTGTGACCCAACGCAAGGAGGGAGATGAAGCCGGAGAGGAGGCAAGGGGGAGAGCAATTCAGTCTGTCCTTTCCAGCACGTGTTGAGAATTTGTCTTTCTGTATTCTAAGAACAACTGCCACTGGGGGATAGTTAGCAAAAAATGAAATAGACTCGTTTTTCTTTGTATGTTTGTTTATTTGCTTGTTTCTTTGTTTGTTCTTTTTTACAGAATGTGAGGGGGTCCACATTTTGTTTATGTACTTGGTTTTGGTACAGACTGAGTTGGAGTTAGACACGTAGTGTGCCCTTTATCCAGGTAGTGTGCACTGGACCCAGTAGGCGTGAATTCACCCAGCTCCTTCTCCCTCTCTCCTCAGCTTCATTTTCATTGAGATTTACTTTCACGTGGCCACTTAAGTGTGGGCTGATAGCTTCACTTGGGTGTCGAGCACATGTGTTTGTTTCTCCATCCTTGTGGTGTTTTATTTAGAAGAATGCTTTTCAGTTTCATCCAGGACATCACGAGACGTACTAGATTCTAGTACAAGAGTGCTTGTTTTCATTGTTTTCTTGTCTTTTCTTTTTTGTTTGTTTATGGCTGAGCAGTACTCTATAGTGTGCACATATTACGTCTGATTAATTCATTCATGCATTACAGGCACATGAGTTGTTTTCACATCTTTGCATCATGTGCACTGTGCTGCTGTGAATGTCCGAGTTCAGGTGTCCTTTTTAGAAAATGACCTTTGTTCCTTTGGGTCTGTACCCAGCAGTGGGATTGCTGGATCAAATGGTAGGTCTGCTTTAAGTTCTTTGAGGTATCTTTGGACAATTTTTCATAGAAATTGTGCTAGTTTATAGTCCGACCAACAGTGTGAGTTCCTTGCTGTCTGTCTCCATGCCAACACCTGTTGTTGTGGGACATTTTAATACAAGCCATTGTCCCTGGAGTTAGGTGATATTTCACTGTGGTTTTGATTTGCATTTTCCTAGCGATTAGAGACATTCAGCATTTTTTTTATGAGTTTCTTATCCATTCGAATATCTAAATTTGGAAAGTTCCTGTTTATGTTTTTTGCCTGCTTTTTAGTGGTGTTGTCTGGCTGTTTCTTCTTGATTTGCTTGATTCTTTGTGGATTCTGGTTATCAGTCTTTCATCAGAGGTACAGCATGGGAATAGTTTCTCCCATTCTGTGGGGTGTCTAGTTGCTTTCTGGATTAGTGTTATGATTATGAAAATATAGTGTAAAAGATTGATAAGAAGGAAACAAGAGTAAATATGATAAGACCAGTTAAAAGGTCATGGCAGTAGTTCCACCGGGAGTAATGCCTACCCTATGGACTGGCTGTCACAAGTGCGATAATTGCTTAATAGAGGGCACAGTGGTCAGTAGGTGACAGGATTCGTGATTTTTATTTCCATTATAATTGCAAATTTCTCCATAACTTTATGTCCAAATCTCTTAGTAAATGGCGTTTCACTTCTTTTTATGGCTAAAATTTTCATCTTTGCTTTCAGTGTTGTCCTGCCTAATCCCATAATGTTCTCTCATTATGATCCTGTGTTATCTCTTACCTTTTCTTTCTAAAATTTCTGACTCCACCATCTTTCTTACCTTCTTAAAATCAAAATGTGATCCAGCTGCATTTCTGCCATTGAAAACCGTGTTCTAGTTCCTCCTCAGACCACTGCCCCACCCATCTATTTTTTTTGTTGTCCTTGTCAACATTACTCAGTGTCTTTCTTCCTCACCGTCTGTATTTCTGCATTTTTTTAATCCCTCAAAATGTATCTTTAAGCCTCCATTTTTGTACATTGCCCTTGAGATAGGAGACAGAAGTTAAAAAAAAAGTCTTGCTTCAGAAGGTCATCTTGGTGAGAGAGACGAACAAACTGAAATTTGTCAGCTGGTGTGCAGTCCTGTCATAACGCCTGGCACAGTCTGCCATCCTATGCCTTTCATAACGCCTGGCACAGTCCACCTCCGGTCACACTCCCGCCATCCTACTCACAGGACGTTCACTGTAGCAGTCAACGTTATCATTGCTAAACTCAGGACCCTCTTTCTGGCCTCATGCTACTTTCCTTCTTTGTTATTTAATTCCTTATTCTCCTCATGATGTCTCTTCTTCTCCTGTTCACATTTATTTTCTCTCTCTCTGGATTGTTCTATATATACCTGACTACTTTTTAGTCACCGTTTCTGCCTATTCCTATGTCTTAAATATCAATATTAGAAAGAATTTTGTTTGAGGTTTATTCTCTCTTCAATCCATATATTTATTTACCTATTCAAAAAATATTTGCTTTATCAGACATTGTATTAGGTTGTAGGGATACAAAAAACATATAGGAATACAAATAAGAATAAGATGTAGTCTGTCTTTCAGAACAGCCCTTGAGTCCAATTGAGGAAATGAATATAAATGGGCAAAACAAAATATCGGGCAAGTACAACTCACACCCATTCCCATGGCATGATGGAAGGAGCAAAATAGGATGAGAAACTCTGGTGTAACTTATAGGCACAGGTAATGACAACAAAATCTCTGTCTCCTTCCTTCAACCTTTGACTTTTTCTCTAGATGCTTTAAGCCCAGCAGGACTATTATGAAGTATATTATATTCATTCCTCTCCACCCACCTGTTGGATTCTTCTTATTACCTGTCTCTCTTAATAGTATCATCATGCACTCATAAGGATCATTTTTAATTCTATTCTCTCATTCCCTAAATATAAGCCCATCCCCACTTATCCCACTGCCTCTATGTCTCTTGCCGAAAATATTATCATAGTTTTCTTTTTTTTTTTTTTTGAGACAGAGCCTCAAGCTGTCCCCCTGGGTAGAGTGCCATGGCATCACAGCTCACAGCAACCTCCAACTCCTGGGCTCAAGCGAGTCTCCTGCCTCAGCCTTCCAAGTAGCTGGGACCACAGGTGCCCACCACAACGCCCGGCCATTTTTTTGGTTGCAGCCATCATTGTTGTTTGGCGGACCCGGGTTGGGGACTTGAACCCGCCACCATAGGTGTATGTGGCTGGCGCCTTAGCCTCTTGAGCCACAGGCGCCGAGCCATCATAGTCTCTTTTGTCCTATTCATACATCTCTCAATTTTGTAAATGCCGTCCTCTATCCTCTGCTGAAATGTCTTTCGCCGTAATTCTGTGTACAGTTTCAATGCCTTTGTGTTTCCTCTGATAGAGATTACCGAGTCTTTAATAGGCAGTGCCCTTCCCTTACTGCTTCCCCCTTCTCTTCCACCACCACTGTGTAACACTTCCCAGCACTCCCTGAAATGTCCTGAACTACAGGGAACTACTTTGGTTTATCCCAGACTATGGTGAACTATTTCTTCTTAACAAAATATCTCTTGCTCTTCGTACCTTTAGGCCTGTTCCTTTATCTGTAATGCCCTTCCTCACCTTTCTAGCCAGAGAATTCCACATACCCTTTGTGCCTGAGATAAATGTTATTTCATCTGTAAGTCATTCCTAATACCACCCAACCTCTCATAGGCCTCTGACCATGTCTCTGTAACATTGTCCTCTGACTACATATTTTTATCTGTTTCCTCCCCAACTGTTAATCTTTTCAAGGTCAAGTATCAAGGCTTAGTCATATTTCTACTCCTTCTCATCCTCAGAACCTAGTAACAGTATTAGATGATTCTATAGGAGGCACTCAATAAGTGTTTGTTGAATTAATAAACATTTCTGACTTAAAAAAAAATCTTTGGATTCTCAGAAACACTCTTCCTGCCAATTGCTATTACTCAAAGTCAAATATTGGCCTGTTCCCAACTTAAACTTACAACTCATTCAGTGTTCACGTTCAAGCTGTAAGTCCCACTGTCTCAGCCACTCCTGAAATCTATTTAGCAAACTTCAGAATTTATTTAATCATTTCCTACTGAAGCTCAAACATGAGGCCATAGATCTTGAAAAATTTAATCATTACGAAAATTGTACCTTTATTTTTAAGTTTTCATAGATTTTGAAACATTTTCTGAAAGATTAGAGATAGGTAAATACTGAATCAATATATGTTTTTATGTTTCTCAGAAAACTAAGTGATTTCTATTTTACCATGAAATTTTATAGTACTTTGATAGAACTGTAAGATCCCATATATTTCCCCCAAAGATTTTCTGTGTTCTGCATGATTTTTTGAGATCATTATTTTAATTAAAATATAATAGTTCAAGCTAATGGCTAAGACAGGGAGCTACTGATCTAGACTACATAAGTTTCCATTCTAACTCTGTCCCTTACTAGGGATTTGACTTTAAACACGTTTATAACATTTCTGTGTCTGCTTTCTCCTTTTAAAAATTGGGATAACAAAGTAAAATGATGCATAACTCACCCAGTTGAGTAAATGAATCAGTACAGGTAAAATTCTGAAACCAGTCCTAATATATATTAAGTTTAATACATTTTGTTGTTGTTGTTGCTGCTCTTATCAGGAACAGTAGCCATTTGCAATGGTATTAGTTAAAATGTAGAATTTGATTATAGTTACTGGATACATGTTATATTTTGAATATGAGGAGTGTGTGTGTTGGGGAAATTTATTTTTCTGATTAGCCAATCATTTTTCAATGCAGAGAAATTTGGCAGGTAATTGTATATGAATATACTTGAGCGAATAAATAAGATGCAGATTCTGGCCCAGGATCCATTCTACTCTAAATTTTAGCTGGACAAATTTGATAAGTAGCTTTAATCCAGATTTCTCGCGGTGATGCCAATCAATCAATCAGTCACACTTCTGGCATTAACCTACAACCCCCAAGATATACGCTATCTCTTGTCATTTCTTTTCTTCACCCTGTACAAGGTCCTGAACTTAGGTAGCCCACTGAAGCATGAATTAAAGAAGAAACCGATATCTTTAAACATTCCAGAAATAAATCTAATTATAAAAATTAACTTAGTTTTTATCCCCCACTTAGAGATAAAATATTTTGATTCAGATATTGATATATGTTTCATAAAGATAAAATTTACATTTTCAAGAAGACTAGAAGAAAGGCTAACACTTCTGGAAATGCTAAGATGGAATTTAAGTAAATTGATTTTTTGAAGAACAGTGAATTGATTTTTTATAATTCTTGTGTTTCTAGGACTTAAAATTTTTCAACAATTCTGAGTTCTTTATCAATATCATGAGGAAATACAATTACCTGTTACGGTTTTCTAAAATAGATCCCGTGTGTCTTTCTACCAGTGACTTTAAATTGCATATGAGATTTTCCTACTTAAAGAGAAAAGATTGTTATATCAAATACTGTTTGAAAATCAGTGCAGTGATTCACTATGATAAGTAACATTTAGACTTAATGTTAAGAAATTAAAACTTACTTGTTATGGGGTTACCATTTTAACATCACCCAAATTTCTCAGAATTGCCACTTATGAACGACCTATTTATGTTCAAAAAGATTCATTTATTTGGGGGGCAGTGTGTAAATTTAACCAGCTCTCCTGTCTCACTGTGTTCATTCCCATTCTCTTTTATCTGTCCATGTACAGAAACACCTATGTACTTCCATCTGATGGAAGAGTTCTATTCTCTTTATTCTTCCATCTGAATAAAGAGTTCTTATTCTTGGCATGCAATATTAAATCAGAATTTATGCCTTTTCCCTTAAATGACTTGTTTTGTTTATCAGGTTCCACACTGAAACCCAGATTTTACATTACCAAATCCTTTAAATTCATTTTTATGTATTTTCCTTTTCATGTATCTCTGTTAATATTAAAAGACTAAATGTCGAAACGTATTATTGAGCAATATTTTCTACTGTTATTTGTGTTGTGATTTTATAATGGAGTCTTTTAATGTTTAAAATATTTTAAAATAACTCGAATGTTCATCATAAGAATAGGTTCCCAAAAATCTATAAAAATCCTACCCTGTCACACTAAGTTTCCTCAAAGAAGAAAAACTGATGTTGTTAAAAAAAAAAAAAAACTAATAGTGACATTCAAAATAAAAAGTCACCTAATCATCTCTGAATATAATTTCTTTTACTTTGGGAAGGATATAAAAACACACGAATTATTTCTCTATAATGCATCCCACCCATGATAAGAGGAAAACAGTAATGAAATAGAAATAATGACAGGGGTTGGTAGATTAGGAGAATAGGCTCTTTTATGTATATATTTATTTGACTATTAACTAAAATTGTGTGTGCCAAGATTTAGGTTAGTTGAAAGCCTCTGCAAACTGGGCTTATGGAAACCGTAACTGATCCTTCTAACATTTTGTTTTTTAATGCACTGCGAGAATGCATTTCCCCCAAAGTGTAAGATTCCTGTCTTAAGAAATGATGAAATGCTTTAAGAAAGCCTCAAGTAGAGGAGAAACATCTTTCTTAAAATTCTAAATCATGTAGCTAATGTAAGCTCACACAACAGAGCCCTGCACATTGAAATATTTTCTCATTTTTAAGGGAATTAATGGCTCTCCACCAGCCCTTTAACATGTAAAATGAGTAAGTTACTTGTGTCCAGTACATCCAAAAAAGAGCCAGGATAAAATAAACATAAGGGGTTGGATATCTTGGAAAAAATCTGTCATGGGTTTGGGTTAATCATCTCCAGAAGAAATTCAACTTGATGCCTGAAACGTAAGACTTCTTGGAGAAAGCAGAAAGGCCCGAGGCAGTGTTGATCTGAAGGAGTGCTCTCCATGGGTCAGAGCCGCTCTGCTGGCAGAGTGCAAACCCAGTTCACAGCCGCGGCCTCTGAAAAGTTGTAAAAGACTGCAGGGGCCTTCCAGTGCACGCACTCCAGCTTTGGTTACATTGTTTTAATGGCCCCGTTTCTTATTATAAAATAAAACTTAAAAATAAAATCTGTGCCTAATTTTCCAGCATTCTGTCCATCAGTGATACGATTGCTTCCTTCACGATTTGTGGAATAAAACATCAATTTTTTTCAGTTTCAACAATCATATGGAAAAGCATTTGTAAATACGGCACACCTTGGTTTGGTGCCGTGTTCTCAATGTCCTCGTCTTAGGCTTCCAATCATTGAACGTGAGTCATACAGGCAATTCTTAGGATTAATTCTCTTCTGTCACTTTTCATACCTTTTTGAAAGTTTTCTTTCCAGCCATAAGCTTCTCTTTGTATGGAATACCTAATACTTTATGCCTTGAAGACTGGAAAAGTGATAGTTTTCATTATCAATAATGATCTTGAAGTCCAGGGAAAGGGAAGCTAGTGCTAAATAACTCAACTCAAATCTTTGCTTTTGCCCCACATTTCCCGTTATCTTACATTCTATCATTAGGGATAGATGCTATTCACTCGAAATAAGAGGTGCGTAGCCAGACAGGGAAAAGGAATCATTGAGTGTGTTAATCATTCTGAGTACAGAAATGACTACATGGCCTTATCCCGTGTGACAGTAACTATGCTGCTCAGTTACCTCAGCCAGTTTTAAACCTACTTTAGCAGAAAAAGAGCATAAACAAATAATGTTTAGCTACTTTTGTGTCTACATCCAATTTTATTGTACCCAACTAAGGAGTCGAACTCAGGTACGTTGTTAATTAAAACAACTGTGCATGCCCTAAAGACTATTCTTTTTTTTTTTTTTTCTGTACACATGTAAAGCTACTCTAACTAGTTCTTATAAAGAAACATCAAGTTTTAAACAATGTCTAACTCAGTCATTTCGATGAATAGGGCCCTAAGTGCTGAAGCATTTCAAATCCTTTTTAGTTTGACCACTTGGTGACCTGATAACTATTTCCTGTCCCTAAATAAGGTTATGACCCAGGTCTTAGAGTGAGAAACTCAGATAATTTTAGAAACAAGTTAAATGCCATAGTACCAAAGAAGTAGAAGATAGTTTGATGGAATTTTTTTCTTTTTAAAATGGAATTGTATATCTTAAATATTAAAAATAAAAGTATTAGTTTCTATTTATTCATGATGTTTAAGACTGTGAAATCATTGATTTTATTTCCCATTAGGTTAGTAAATCATCAGGTGTCTCTAAAAGATAAACTTGCAGTGCAATTTACCACTTCCATTCCTTTAAAATAATTCGCATTATAAAATAAATAAGTGGGTGAATCAGATGTGATAATATTGTTATTTGAATGACTCACTGGAATAGTCTGAAAACAATTGATAGAAAATTTAATCTTCATTATATATGTCTGTATGTGAGTGCAATCTTCATATTCGTTTTTCTAGCTACAGAAAGTCAAAAGTCACAAAAGAACAACAACAACAAAAACCTGGTACATTTCAGACAACATGATAGGAATGTCTCTAACCACTTCTTTGAGCTGTTAAAATGCCTTTGGCAATTAGATTAGGGGAAGGAAGACTCTTACAAGTGCATCGTGCTGATCTGAAAATGTAATTGACTATAGTTTGTTTTGATAATTTTTTTTCTTTTACACAACTTGGATGTGAAATATAATGTTATGAAATGTTAATTATTTTAATGAGGTCAAGAAGTGTTTCCTTAACATAACAGTTGTAATGTTTAACATACGTTTGATACTTTTTCTCTTTGTACAGTTAACAAAGTTACGGATTAAAAATATATTAGAACTAAACTTAAAAATATGATTTAATAAAAGTAAATATTAAGAAAATCCTCTGAAATCGCCACTTAGTTTGAGATGTTTAAACTAAGCTGAGGTTTACGCTTTTCACAAGGATCATATGATTTATCAAATGAAATTAATTCTCAATTTTGATCTCATGCCTTCTAAAGGATGACTATAAAATAAGCAACTGAAATATACAGGGTTGGATCAAACTTTGAGAAAGTGTTATCTTAGATATTGTTTTAGAATGTGACTGCCATATTACTCATAAGGATCACTCTTCTTTATTGATATATACTAATTATGCAGTCATGAAGACGCAGAATTTCAGTTGAATGTTGAATTATTGCCAGTTTAAGTCTTAAGATTTGAAAATTTAATTTATTGTGTATTTTATTTGGAACTATGTCATGGAAATATGTGTGTTTATGTGAGTGTGTGTGTGTGTGTGTGTGTAATTTAAACATTAAATGTAAGAATTTTCAAATTACCAGGCATCAAACTCTTTCTTGGTAGAGTTGATCTGAACAAAAGAGAGCCCCTAGAATGGGCCCTTTTTCAAACATGATTTGTTGAAAAGATGCATAGAAATAATATTATAATAATAATAATTTCAAGGTTTATATAATTAAATTATAGCAAGAACCAAAGTTATAGCATGACCAGAGATGTTTTAAACATTTATCATTAAGTTAACCCAGACTAAAATTAAGAAGGAAGTGAATTTTCAAGTATTATCGGAGGTTTCTGGAAAAGTAAAGATAATGATTCATAAATGTCATTGTTGTGAGGAAAACGTGAGCTAGTATTTGTGCTTCATCTATCTCACAGAAACATAAATGCAACTCTTTTCCACATTTTCTTATTGTTGTTTGATTTAAATGAACATTTCAGTTACTTTTTCATACATATACGTTTTGCTACACATTAGTCACTACTTGTAAATTTTGTATTTTTTTATCAAAAATTCTTTTCTGAATTTCATAACTTCTCTATAAAGTGCATACAGTGATACATAAATGGTAATTAATAGGAAAAAATTAAATTTAGATTATTTTACTCAAATGTAAAGCTATTTCACTTTTTAATTAGGATATATTTTATCCTTAAAAATTGTGAACTTTACCACTATAGTCAGGATTTAAAATAGCAATTGATATAAGTGCAATTAAATGCCAAATACATGCAGTTATGAAGGTTGATTTTGCTGTTATTGTCACTGTTAAGCTAAGACAATAGAAATTTACATCTCTTTGACCAAAAGAAAGATTGCAAACTGTAAGGGATTAAGGCTGGAAAGTAAATTCTAAGTACCAGAAAAAGAACTCAGATTTAACCTACAGATGACCTAGACTTGTTTGTTCAGATGACAGTTCTAAAAGTGTGCAGGGGATATTCTTATTTAATACAATTATTTGCTGCAAGCCTTGACCTCAGTGACTGTCAAAGACCAGGACTGAATTGGCCCATTCTCTGATGTGGTGACATTGCTTCTGTTGCCTCGATTGTGACCTCTGATTGCACAGTACCCTTGAGAGTTCTGTGTAACAAGCGTAACTCCTGGTTCTTAACCAGGAAGGTTGGTCTGCCTGCACAGATTTATCAGCCCCCTCACCTGAGCTACATATGCTGTCTATCTTCCCGTAGTCTACACTGGGTTATTCTCTCTCTCTCTCTCTCTCTATATATATATATATAAAATATATAATCTGAGCATGTTAGTCCTAGAATTTCACAACCAGTGAAATAAGCAAAAACTTACTTTCCAGATAAGAAGTCTGCATAATTTATTAGTTCTTAGAAAAAAATGCTCATTTATTTTCCAGGAGTTTTATTGGTTTTGTGCATTTTAAAAGTTTATATGTATATAACAATTTCTTACCTGTAGAAACACCTTTGCTACCTCAGAGAAGTAGTCACCTCTTCTAATGCCCCATCTCCTTAATTCTACCACATCGAGGACATAGAGAATTGATGTAGGGTTATGTATGACATAATTTGTTGGTGATGATGATGATGATTAGAAAAAAGCATATTTAAAGCTGGCTTTAGATGGCAGCTTCACCAAAGTCACCAAATGGATAAAATACTTCCTAGAACCTCCATTTTCTCACTTTGAAAATGGTAAGCATCACCAATAGTGATGGGAATAGCAGAACTCCTAGGACTGACTTTATATTATTTTGATAAAGATATTTTTATATGCCTCCTAAAGGCTGAGAAAACATTGAGTAGTTTCTGCATTCTCATGATCATGCAACTGGGTGTGGGCTGTTGCATGCACAGCAGTCTCAACAGAATAAATCACATAGTTTTCTTTACATTTTAACTAAAAACTATCATCCAGATAACTTGGAATCATTTGTCATTCACGTGTTTAGATATGCTTGTTTATTTAAAGTCGAACTACAGTTGGGCAGTAGAGTTGGAAATTTAGTTTCAAATTTTTCATGCGGAGCTTCAGTCCTTTGTCCACCAGATCAATGGTCTTCTATTTTATATTTTAGCAGAAAACCTCTTTCTTCAAATGAAATATTATCCAAAATTCCGTATACTGTATGTAAAACAGTGAAGAGTACATCTGCTCTGGTTTAGAAAGTGGGTCTGATCTCTTGGCTATTTCCTGTAACAGCCACCAAGATGCATGAGAAAAGCTTTACAGAGCACAACTTAAAAACCAGTGTACTTGATTGGACTTTCCTTTTCTTTTTGAGACAGAGCCTCAAGCTGTCCCCCTGGGTAGAGTGCTGTGGCTTCACAGCTCACAGCAACCTCCAACTCCTGGGCTCAAGCAAGTCTCCTGCCTCAGCCTCCTAAGTAGATGGGACTACAGGCACCCGATACAATGCCTGGCTATTTTTTGGTTGCAGCTGTCATTGTTTGGCAGGTCCAGGCTGGATTCGAACCCGCCACCTTAGGTGTATGTGGCTGGAGCCTTAGCCACTTGAGCTAAGCTTTCTGATACACTGTCCTTGTCTCCAGGACCAACCTACCTGCCCTTAGTGCTAACACATGCAGAAGTGTACATGTAACAGCTGTAATACTTTTTTTTATTCTATATGCTACCTGGTTTATTGGTTCAGTGCTAGATTCTCAATTCTTAGAATATTGCCTGCACATAGTAAACACTCAGTAAAAAAATCAAGCAATTCATGTAAAATATGTCAGAATCATATTGCATAATAATCAAAAATCATATAGCATAACTCTTGTTCTGCTGTTTGTTCCAGGGCTTTTGTTGTTGGGAGAGTTGGGGTTTTTTAATTATTGTTTCTTCAATCTCAGTGGGATTTTTTTTGTTGTTGTTGTTGTTTTTCTTTTGTTTGTTTTTTTGTTTGTTTGTTTTTGTTTTTAGGCAGAGTCTCACTTTGTCACCCTCAGTAGAATGCGATAGCATCACAGCTCACAGCAACCTCAAATTCCTGGGCTTAAGTGATTCTTATCTCTCAGCTTCCCAAGCAGCTGGGACTGCAGGTGCCCACCACAATGCCTGGCTGTTATTTTAGAGACAAGGTCTTGCTCTGACTCAGGCTGGTCTTGAACTCGTGAGCTCAGGCACTCCTCCCCCCTCAGCCTCCCACAGTGCTAGGATTACAGATATGAGTGACTGACTGACAGCACCCAGCCTTGCTGTGATGGCTTTTGAGATCCTCTTCATGAATTATTTGCCTAGGCTGATATCTAAAAGAGTTTTTCCATTTTCTTCTATGATTGTTATAGTTTCCTGACTTGGGTTTGAGTCTTTTATCTGTTCTGAGTTAATTTTTGTGAGTGGTAAGAGGTACAGATCCCGTTTCAATCTTTTCCATGTGGCTGTCCCAGTTTTCTCACCACCATTTTTTAAAAGAACTCTATTATTTTTTAGAGCACTTAATGTTCATAGCGAAATTGAACAGAAAGTACAGAGTTCTCATCTTCCCCACGCTTACACAGCCTTCCCCCAAATAACCATCTTACCAGAGTGGTAAACCCTATGCTGACACATCCTTAGCCCCCAAAGTCCACGGTTTGCTGTAGGTTTCCCTCTTGGTGCTATCCATTCTCTTGGTTGGGACAGATGTTCACTGATCTGGCCATTACCCTACAGAATAGTTGCATTGTCCTAAAAATCTCTTCTTTGCCTATCTGTGTCTCCCTCCCCCGATTCCCGATGATCTTTCTCCTGTCTCCATATTTTATCTTTCCAGAATGTCATGTAATACATAGCCTTTTCATATTGGATTCTTTCACTTAGGAAAGAAGAGCTTAAAAAGAAGCTTTCAAGGCTTTACCATGTCTAGTCATGGTTTGATAGTTCGTTTCTTTTTAGTGCTAAATAATATTTTACTGTATGGGTGAACCACAGTTTATTTACCCACCTACCTACTGGAGGACACCTGAAGTTTTGGCAATTATACATAAACCAGTTATGTGTACACACCCATGTTTGAGTTTTTGTGTGCACATATGCTTTCAACTTATTTAAGTAAACAAAAAAAGAGTGTGATTGCCGGATCCTGTGGAAAGAGTGTTTAGTTTTGTAAGAAACAGACTAACTGTCTTGCCAGGTGGCTGTGCCATTTTGCATTCCAGCCAGCAATAAATGAGAATCTTGGCCTTGTCATAGTTTTAAATATTCACCTTTCTGATGTTCTGACAGTGGTATACCATTCTTAGTTTGTAAGTCCTTGATGACACATGATATTGAGCATTTGTACATGCTTTCTTGTTACCAGCTTATCTTCTTTGGTGTAGTGTCTGTGCAGTTCTTTTGCCTATGCTTTAATGAAGTTGCTCTTATTCTTACGGTTGGGTGTTAAGAGTTGTTTGTATATTTTCTATAACTGGCATTTATCTCTTTCACACATGTCTTTTTCTCCCAGTCATTGTCTCACCGTCCATGTTCTTGACATTGCCTTCCACATAGCAGATTTTAATTTCAATGAATTTCAGATTATTAATTATTTATTTCAAGAATTGTGCCTTTGATGTTTTATCTACAAAGTTCTTACCACACTCCAAGTCACTTTGTCCTATGTTATCTCCCAGGAGTTTTATAGTTTTGTGTTTAGTGTTTAGGTCTATGATTCATTTTGAGCTATTATTTTTGAGGATGAGAAATCTGGATCTAGATTTTTTAAATGTTTTTTACAGGTGAACATCAAGATGTTCTGTCACCATTTATTGAAAAAGAATATCTTGGGCAGGGCCTGGTGGTTCACGCCTATAATCTCAGCACTCTAAGAGGCCAAGGCAGGAGGATTGCCTGAGCTTATAAGTTTGAGACCAGTTCTGAGCTAGAGCCAGACGCCGTCTCTATCTCTAAAATAGCTGAGTTGTGGCAGGTACCAGTAGTCCCGTATACTCAGGAGGCTAAGGCAAGAGAATCCTTTGAGCCCAAGAGTTTGAGGTTGCTGTGAGCTATGCCACTATATCACTCTACTGGTGGTGACAAAGTAAGACTCTGTCTCAAAAAAAGAAAATAAAAAAAAAAATAAAAAGAATATCTTTCCTCTATTGTATCACCTTTGCTCTTTGGACAACTATCAGTTGACAATGTTTTTGTGGATTTCTGGGTGGTCTATTCTGTTCCATTGATCTATTTGTCTATTTTTTCACCAAATACCACTGTGTTTTTGTTTTAAGACTTTACCTAGAAATAATGCCTCCTTTGGTACATGAGAAGTATGTTCCTTAACATTTTTTTTTCTGGCACTATAACTCAAAAGAATATATTAGCAAGCATTCTTGACTCCTGTGAACATGGGGAGCACTCAACTGTGGTCTCAGACAACCCTAAATTAGTTTCCCTAATTTTGCAATATAGTGGAAAGGGCACTAGTCTAAGATTTAGAAGATTCCTGATTTGCCACCAGCTATGCCACTGTTGCCTGCTAGCTAAATCACTTAACTATCCTTAATCTCATTTTTCTCATTTGAAAATAAAATGTGCATTTTATCTTCATTATGGAAAAATGCATTTGTATTTGTAGGCTTATCTCTGAGTATAGCTATAGCAAAAACATTAAGTTGAATTTCCTACCTTCAGGTTAGTCGTTAAACACTGTGGCAAGGAGCTCTAGGAAATATCTACATCTAAGGAATTGATGTCTAAGATTTATCTGTAATGTTTGAGGGAGCTGCTACGGGAGGAAACGGACAGGATGCCATTTGTTGTGTCACATGTCTGGGGACTCCATATATCTCATTGCATCTCTGCAACATCCCTAAAAGAAAAATATAATTACCCTTGTTCTGTGGAGAATAAACCTGAGTTTTTGAGCTTATGTAAGAGTAACCAGAAATTGAAGTGTGTCTGCCTGACTACAAAAGCCCATGTTTCCATTTAACCAAAAAGCCATATTTTCCCATGAGACTCCCATTATTGTATTTCTGAATATGGAAATGAATGACATTTAAAAATGTTCTTAATATATCATCTCTAACAAATAACACAAGTTTGTTTTCTTTTTCTCTTGTGGATAACTTCTAGATAATCGGGGATAATTTTGAAATGCAATTTTCTCTATTTGGTCTCAGAGGAATTTGTAAATTTCTATTAAACCTGTTAAAATATTAAATTAGGAGAATGACAAAGTATAATAAACACTCCAGCCAGGGGAAATTACGTATGAATTGGCCAAAAACCACAGTACTTTATAACTCTATATTTTTCCTATTTTCTGAAGTATAGCTTTTTCACACACTTGTGGAATAAATAAATTTGTGACCACTTATAACATATTTCTTATCAATGCTCATTGAAAAACTAAAATAATTTTGAGCTATATATGTTTTCATTCTGCAAAAGGATTTTAAAAACTACAAGTTTTTGACTGAACGATAGTAGAACTTACTGAGTTTCATCCCTTTTTTTCCTCCTTTTAAACTAAGAAATAAATGCTTTGATTTAGCTTCTTTATTTGTTTTTCAAATTACAAACTCATTTTACCAAGAGACAATTTTACAAATTGAACACTCAGGATCATAGACAGTATATAGGATATAATATTTAGAACATAAAGACGTCATCTCCTCTGAAACTAAAGACAAACTTCCTTGCTGTTCAGTGTTGTAATGATAAAAGTTTTCCTCTAGTGCAAAGAGCACTAGATTGTGTTGTGATTGTTTGCAGCCAGTAATGAAAGGTTTTGATTCCCTAAGCCTGGATTTCTCACCTGGACAAAAAGCCCACCTTGTATGTAGAATCTACCTGGACTCCTTCACTTCACATTTGTAGAAATTGCAGGGCAAGACACATTAACCACAAATGTGTTGATACTCATGCTTCTTGCTGTGCTGTGAATAAAGCCCTTTGTTCCTGACTTAGAAATCTCAGATCTTCTCCAGCATTCATAAAACTGCCTCAGGCTCATTTCTACCTAAGAGTAAGATAAAATCTCAGACCCTCAGAGTTCTTGACATAGAAATTTTAATTTATCAATAGAGACCTAATAATGGGTACATGTAACTACTGAATAAATCATTCTTGCTTTATGAACAGTTTTTAAGTTCAGGTATGCTTTTTTCCATCTCTTTGATTGATTGATTTTTGTGAAATGCCTGTTAGTAGCCATGGGTGTATAATTACTGCTTAATAACTAGTTATTTAAGTGGTTTTTAAAAATGCTGACTTACAATATATTAGGACTGCAGTAATGTGCACACATACCTGGTTGTGGCTATGATTTTAAGGCAAGTGTTATGTAAATTAGCATAAAGAAGCCTTATTCCTGAAAATATGTCATTTTCTATCAAAGATAGAGAGAGCGTAGAAGTCTCAAAGGCCTTGGTTCAAAAACCTAAATTGCCATTTCCAAAGTTTGTATCCACTATAAGCAAGGAAGTGATAGCAGTCTTTATATTTACAACATTGAAATTATAGGTGCGAGCCATCACACCCAGCCTTATAAATCTTATTTTAAAGAGTTCACTGTCTATATTAAAATAATTAATTCTGGCTACATTAAATACCTAAATGTAAGAAACAAAAGTAGAAAACTCATAGAAGATAATATGGAAAAATATTCATAATCTTAAATGCTGAATGATTTATTTTAAAATATGCAAAGTTTTGATCATATGGTTAAATATATTTACATTAAAATTAAGAACCTCTGTGCATCTCAAACTTTCATAATAGTAGTGAACTAGAGGTAGAGAATGCATCTGACTGACACAACCAACAGAAGACTCATATCCAGAATATAAATAGTTTATAAAAAGCATCACGATACAAATAGCTCAAGAAAAAGGTAAACAAGAGGCTTCTACATCTATTTCACAAAGAAATCCAAATAAATCTTGAACATCTAAACAGGTGTTTAATCTCATTTATATGCAAAGAAATGCAAATTAAAACTGCATATTTAAAAGAAGGCAAAGAAAAAACAGCCTAACAAAATATTAAGTGTTGAAAAGGATATGAACAGATGAAACTCATTTTTTGCTAAATGGAATAAAATTTGGCACAATCATTTGAAAAAAAATTGACATTCTAGTAGAGGTGAAGATATTCTTACCCTATGATCCTTCACATACATACATAAATATTCGCCCTATGAGAACTCTTACACAAGGGTAGGGCAAGGCTAATAACCACCTCCCATGTCTAATGACAATGGAATAAATAAACTTCAATATACCTTATGGTGGGATTCGGAAGGGACCCTATCTACATACAGCCACTCAGATAAATCTCACAAGCAATACTGAACAAAAAGAGACCTACAGAATTGTCCTATTTATGCATGGTTCAAAAGAAAACAAAATTACACTATTTTGCTTAAATATATAGATGCAAAGGTTTGTAAAGAAATTGACTACTTAGTTGCCCCTAAGTAAGAGATTTTTGAAAAATACTTCTGGGATGGAGACAGTGTTGTGTTTTTTTGAAGTGATCAGAGGTCACTTTTACAATATTGAATTTATATTATATAACTTATATATACTTTGTTTAATCTATAATATACAATTATTTATATCTTATATTTACTTATGTATATTTACATAAGTATTTTACAATATTGAATTTATATTATATAACTTATATATACTTTGTTTCATCTATAATGTATAATTATTTATATCTTATATTTACTTATGTATATTGAAATTATATACACATACTATATGCAATATTTTGTGTATGTGCTATATCTTGCAATGAAAAAAACTGATTAGGAAGAGATTTCACAAATTAATGTTTATTATAATTAATATAAATTATATAAGTAATAGTTTAAAGCTATTAATTGATTATCTCAATGCCTATCTTGACTTACTTCTCCACTAGAGTATGAATAAATCAAGAATGCTTTTTCATTTTTCAATAAAAGATGAAATCCAAATCCAGGAACAAAGGATCGAATTCTTTACAAATGAAGTTTCAGTACATAAAATCTGTATTCTAAAAGCAATACAAAAAAAAAAGAGAAAAATTGTGCTTTTCTGAAGTATCCGCTTGGAAAATTTCAAATCTTCAGTAGGGCTGCAGGGATATTGCCTAATATTATTATCTATGGAAAACAATAAGTTTGGGATCAGGTTTGCTGGTCCCTTAATATTTTGTCACTCAAATTGTGAAAGAAAGTTCTTTTTATTTATTTCTTCTCATAATCCAAGCAATTTTTTCCTATATATTCAATATTATATGTGAAGTTATCTCTGTACCTGAAACATGTTTGTATGCTTCAGTGTGGCAAATATAAAAATTATCATATACAGAAAAAATGAAATGTAATAAATAATGCATGGAAATGTAATGGAAATTTCATTATGAACAAATAAATATAGGTATGGGTATTTTTGTTATATTATCTGTATAAAATCTATGATTATGATGATATAAAAATCTCAATCTATCATTAATGTATCAATATAATAACACTTATTGGCTTCCTTTAAATTAAAATAATAAAGAAAATTAAACCCCCCTATTTGACCCTCAATTAATAACTGTATTTGAATGTATACGATTTGGGCAGAGACCTGATAACATTATACAGAGAGTAATTTTATATTTATTATTTATATACTATGTATAGTATATACATTATGCTGTATATTGATGTGGCCACCGTGGCCTTACTATTTTGAAAGCTAACCTACTCACATCATCAAATTCTCCATTCTGTGGAGTGGGCCCTGGTTTGGATGACCTACTGTTTTAACACTCCCAGAGGGAGTCTAGGTTGGATAAAGGAATATTTTTGAAGGATAATTAGATTGAAAGGGTGAAACAGGAGAGAATCATGTCAGTGGAGCCCCCTTCATGGTTATTACCAAGCAGTTGCTAAAAATTATTTGAAATAACTTAAAGTCAATTAAGACCATCTATCCTTCTTACTTTGTGGAAATGGACTTCTCTTTATAAAGACAAGCTAAAATCCTTATATATTATGAAATAAAATACATTCGTTAAAATACTTGTTACAAATTTACAATTCTGGTTAAGAGTACTTCCTGGACTCACCTCAGAAAATTGTTCTGTTTAGTTTTGTGGTTAATCATGGAATCTTCCCCTCCTGCCAGAGACCTACGAGAACCTTGGAACTGACCTGAATTTGGATACTCATATAAGTAGCCTCACCTCCCGGGCAGGTAAGTTCTGCCCTTTTGCAATTGAGATAGCATCAAGGCTATGCACAATAGTATTCATTTCACCTCAAAATAATAATAATAAAAAAAACAATAGCAATTTGAGTATAGATATTAAATCCTTAGTATATGTGAGGCATTGCATGTCTTTGTTTTATAATATTATTTACATTTTAAGAAGAGAAAACTGAAGCAGAGACAAGGTAAAAAATAATTTACCCAACATGGCACAGCTAGTAAATGAAAAAGCCGACTTAGGACTATGTGCAATGAGGCACTCCTTATAGCCCCTGCTTTTCTAGACTGAATTAATTCATCCATAATTAATTTCCCATGTGTTACAATTTCAGGATTTCTACTAATGGAAAATGAAATGGTGTCCAGATTAATGTGAAACAATAGAAAACAATCTTAAAACCCCATGACTACTGAGTAGTTCTAAAAAGAATATCCTGGTCAGGCACCGTGGCTCACGCCTAATCTCAGCACTCTGGGAGACCAGGGCCAGTGGATTGCCTGAGCTCAGGAGTTCAAGACCAGCCTGAGCAACAGTGAGACCCCCATGTCTACTAAAAATAGAAAAACTGAGCGTTGTGGTGGGATCCTATAGTCCCATTAGTCAGGAGGCGAAGGCAAGAGGATCTCTTGAACCCAGGGGTTTGGAGTTGCTGTGAGCTATGATGCTACAGCACTCTACCCAGGGCAAAAAAAAAAGTCCTGTTGACATGTATTAGTATTACTTCCAGCAATAAATACTAGCAATACCAGTGCAGAGTCAGAATTAGTATTATTAATTTTTCCTTTTGCCTGTGTACTTTCAAATACAACTTTGCACAGCATTGTTACTGATCCTGTCATTTACAACTTTGATACGTTGTTTATCGTAGATTTTTGTATTAATTTTGATTTTAAAATATTACAGTAAAATCATATTTATTTTAATTACTGAGGTTTTTTTGGCATTCTTTCAAATTTTGTACCTCAGGGAAGAACCTCACTTGTCCCACTCACATTACACTAGTCCCAGCCCTGGTGATGGCAAACACAGAGACAATTCCATGTTAATGTATGTGTGACTTTTTTTTTCTTTCTTTTTTTTTTATTAAATCATCACTGGATACATTAGTGCAGTTACGGAGTACAATGTGCTGGTTTTATATACAATTGAAATATTTTCATCAAACTGGTTAACATAGCCTTCGTGGCATTTTCTTAGTTATTGTGTTAAGATATTTATATTCTACATTTAGTAAATTTCACATGTACCCTTGTAAGATGCACCGTAGGTGTGGGCCTACCAATCACCCTCCCTCCACCCATTCTCCCCTCCTCTCTCCCCTCCCTTTCTCTTTTCCCCATATTTTTGGGCTATAAATGGGTTATTGCTTTCATATGAAAGCTATAAATTACTTTCATGGTAGGACTGAGTACATTGGATACTTTTTCTTCCATTCTTGAGATACTTTGCTAAGAAGAGTATGTTCCAGCTCCATCCATGTAAACATGAAAGAGGTAAAGTCTCCATCTTTCTTTAAGGCTGCATAATATTCCATGGTGTACATATACCACAGTTTATTGGGACCTGATCAAACTAAAAAGCTTCTACACAGCCAAGAACACAGTAATTAAAGCAAGCAGACAGCCCTCAGAATGGGAGAAGATATTTGCAGGTTATGTCTCTGACAAAGGTTTAATAACCAGAATCCACAGAGAACTCAAACATATTAGCAAGAAGAGAACAAGTGATCTCATCTCAGGGTGGGCAAGGGACTTGAAGAGAAGCTTCTCTGAAGAAGACAGGTGCGTGGCCTACAGATATATGAAAAAAAATGCTCATCATCCTTAATCATCAGAAAAATGCAAATGCAAATCAAAACTACTTTGAGATATCATCTAACTCCAATCAGATTAGCCCACATCACAAAATCCCAAAACCAGAGATGCTGGCGGGGATGAGGAGTAAAGGGAACACTCTTACACTGCTGGTGGGAATGCAAACTAATACATTCCTTTTGGAAAGGTGTTTGGAGAACACTTAGAGAACTAAAAATAGACCTGCCATTCGATCCTACAAGTCCTCTACTAGGTATATATCCAGAAGACCAAAAATCACATTATAACAAAGATATTTGTACCGGAATGTTCATTGCAGCCAATTCATAATTGCTAGGTCATGGAAGAAGCCCAAGTGCCCATCGACCCATGAATGTATGTGTGACTTAACCAACTTAGGATCTTCCTTAGTTCTGTGGCTCTCACTGAAGAAACTAAAGAACCACCCAGTATATAGTATTTGGTCTGCTACTGGAAAGATATCAAGAGGAAATACATCTTAACTGAACAATACAAATGACAAAACATACTTCCTTTCTGGTAGAATTGTATATAAGTTGAATACCAAACAAAACATTTTATCATTGGTTAATAAGCACCGCAATGTCCAGTTTGTTAAAGGATATTTCTGTTATTCCAGAAAAATTCACTGAACTCTTAATGCTTTCACAACATCAAAAAATGGGTCTTGCAAAATCCAATAATTTTAAGAAATAATTGAGTAACTCAATGGGGGAGGGTGGCTTTCATATGGGTTATACCTGTACTTTACTTACTATTCCATGCCCTAAATAGATACATTTTGAAACTTAATTCAAATGCCAGAAACTAGAAAGTATCTTTCATTCTAATACTTTTTGTTTGTCCCCGTTGCCATAAAACATAGTGAAATACGGAAAGGAGGAATTGGTGCTGTGGTTAGCCTTTGACCTTACGTATAACTTTGGCACCATTCCCAAAATTTCTGTATACAGACGTTTGCACCAACGATCCTCTTTATTCATGAAGTCACTTTTTCTGAGTAATCAATTACATATATATTTAATATATTTTTAAAGAATAAGGATGTTGCTTGTCACACACAAATGGCTCTTATAGCGTTATTGGTTTCATGCCAGTGATGTTAACTTTCCAACCACAGATTGGATTGGTTAAGGAAGAAGCCATAAACAGCCTATCAACAAGTATTTATGCAAATGTTAATGAAATTAAAATTCTGTTAGTGCAGCATTTATGCCAGCTTCCAAATTTATTTGTACTTTATTTGTGAGGTATGATGCAATAACTTCTTTTAATAAATACATAAAGGCCACTTATACTTTATAATGTAAATCATACTTTTAGAATTTCCAGCATAAGATACATAGAATCAATCATTTATTAAAGTTACCAAAAATATTTCCATCATGTGAAGAAATGTTTTTCTCAGCCATGCTATGTTCTCCAAAAGCTTTTGGTAAAGAAAAAAAAAATGAACTCGTCTATATCCATGAACCTAAGAGTATTTTACAATTATATTACTGAGAAAAGCCATTAAGGGATGAGAAAATAGTCATGGGAAAGTTTCCACATGTATTAAAAATATAAATACTTAGCTTGCTTTTGTGTGCCCTAAATGATAATTGAATCTTAGTTTCCCTTGGTATAGGATATTATGCCATATTGAAAATTTAGAAAACTGATTTATTTGAAGCATATGGGTTTAATGAATGCTTTTATTTTGCTTTTCATGAAGAAAAGAATAATATTTCCATTAATTTAAAAAAGTACTGCATTTCTTTTTTCTGAACGTCTTAAGGCTAAACTCCTTGCCTCTAGGACTGCATACATTGTGAACGTTTTATAAAATAGCCTTATTTGAAGATTTTGCTTTTTTTGGTTTTGGTTTTAATTTTTTCCCTTTAGTGGTCAATTTTTATTCCAATCCTGTTCTGCTTTTCAAAACTCAAGTTTTGAAACTCTGAGAATAATCAAATCAATCGTGTTTAGACGTGTGTTCTCCTCCCTAGTGCTCGAGTCTGTCTACATGCTAAAAATCTCTGTGTTCCAGGTCTGCTTTTCCCGGGCATTGAGGGACTAATTAATAATTATTATTGTATTTCACCAATAAATTTTGAGCACTATCTTACTATGTAGCACTTAAAGGGCGTATGTTATAAAGCAATAGGAAAATTAAGGGTAATGTAATTCATGTTAGTGTGAGGTCTCTATAGGGTCCTTTAGAGCAGGCATTGCTAACCTACTGTAAATAAGGAATGCCGTGTTGGACAATCAGGAAGCTAACCCTGAAGAAGGTCGTTTTCAAAGTGAGACGTAAGGACCTGATGCAGGAGTACCATCAGTAAAGTGGACACTCCCCACAAATGACGGTGGGCAAAAGGGAGCAATTAGGGTGACTCCAGTACGTCTGGGGGATTGAGGCAGGAAGCTGAGAGATGTGTATGAGGGTATAAGCCAAGACCTGCATGCTATGAAGAAAAACTTTGAACATTATCTAAAGACAGTGCGAAGCCCGGAAGTTAGCCCAAGAGGCAGCACAATTAGAGTTGTACTTCCAGCAAGATCATTTTCAGTATGGCCATAGACATATGGATGTGGGAGCAGACCACAAGCACAAAGCCAGTGAAGGCTGCTGCAGTGATCCAGAAAAAAGCAACGGTCGCCTGAACCACGAGAGTAGCAGGGGGAAAGGAGAGACTTGACAGATTCAAAAACAGTTCAGAGGTAAAATACGCAGTTGGCAGGTGGGGAAGAATTCTGGTTCAGCACAACACGTTTTCAGAGTTGTAAACTGAGGATAGTAATAACGTTATAAAAAACATAGAAAGGGGTTGCCGAATAAACATGACAGCTTCTGACAAACTCTGTTGCAGATGTCTGTGGGACTAGTAATCGGAGAGGCCTGAATACGTGTCTCAGAGGGAGATAACGATGGCAGCTGAGAAATCTGAATATCACCACCCAAGAAGAGTGTAGCCTCAGAATAGGCGGGCTAGGAGAGAACCCCAAAGAAGGATCCAGAGATGGGAAAGGATGGCAAAGGCTGGAGAGCTCTTGAAGAGACTGGGGTTTAGCCAAAAGGTTGGGATAAAACTTAAAGAATTAATGATCCGGCTCGGCGCCTATAGCTCAACCGGCTAAGGCGCCAGCCACGTACACCTAAGGTGGCGGGTTCAAATCCCCAGCCCGGACCGCCAAACAACAATGACGGCTGCAACCAAAAAATAGCCGGGCGTTGTGGCGGGCGCCTGTGGTCCCAGCTACTTGGGAGGCGGAGGCAGGAGACTCGCTTGAGCCCAGGAGTTGGAGGTTGCTGTGAGCTGTAATGCCACGGCACTCTACCCAGGGGGACAGCTTGAGGCTCTGTCTCAACAAAAAAAAAAAAAAAAAAAAAAAAAGAATTAATGATCCAGCTTTGCAAAGGGAAGGACTGTACAAGGGCATGTAATATTGCAGAGAAATCAGTGAGCTAAGAACTTCAGGAAGCTCCTGAAATTTAGCCAGATGATGAGGTCGGTGAGCACAGTTCCAAGGACATGGTGTCAGGAGGAAACTGTTGCAGAGGGGCTGAAGCACGAATGGAAGCCGGTCAACAGGGACTGAACTTTGTCTGAAAGTTCAAGAGAAAATTGTGTTGCAGAGGGGCTGAAGCACGAACGGAAGCGGGTCAACAGGGACTGAGCTTTTTATTTTTTAAAATATGGAACGCTTCACGAATTTGCGTGTCATCCTTGCGCAGGGGCCGTGCTGATCTTCTCTGTATCGTTCCAATTTTAGTATATGTGCTGCCGACGCGAGCACAGGGACTGAGCTTTGTCTGCAAGTTTGAGAAGCTCATTTGCTAGGAAAAAGAAAGCGAGAAAAGTAGCTGGATGAGAATATAAAAAGTCACCTTTGAGAGATAAGGCAAATACAGAAAAAATGATAACTGATGACAGGAGCTTCTAGATCGTACACAAGGTGGATACACCGTTAAAGCCCTGGGGGTCAGAAGGAGGGGTAGCTCTTTTGTCCTGACAGGTGAGAAAGGGACCCTTGTGTGTACGAGGTGTGACAGGAAATTCATGAACTTACCCTGGGAAAAGTGCTTCATTGTGGAATAGCACAACGGTTACCTTCAAAATGCCAGCGCCTAGTCCACCCTTCAAAGCAATTTTGGAACTTTTTCTGGAATGGCCATCAGAGCTGATGTTGTGTTACCCTTAATACCCTGAATACCATCAAAATGTCCTACATGTAATGTTTCCTTTATCTTCAGGTTAAAAAAAAAGTCACTGGGGACCAGATCAGGTGGGAGAATGTTCCAGTACAGTTATTTGTTTACTGGCTGAAACTTCCCCTACCGACGGTTCCATGGAAGCTGGTCCATTGTCGTGATCCAAGAGCCATAGATGTTAGTGAAAAGTTCAGGTCGTTTTTGTCTCACATTCTCACCCAGCCTTCTCAGCACATTCAAATAGTAAATTTGGTTAGTTATTTGTCCAGTTGGTAGGAGTTCACATTGAACTATCCCCGTCATATCCGAGAAGGTTAGCAACATCAGTTTAACTCTTACTTTGGACTCATGGAACGTTTTGGTTGTGGAATGTTGGCTGACTTCCACCATGCACAGTGACACTGTCTCCTGAGACGTACATGCATGTTCCATCATCAGCGATAACAGGCCCTGAGCACTGTCTTGCCTCTCTAAATGGTTTCAGCAAACATAGACTCTTCTTCATCAGTGAGCTCCTTTAGGACCGTTTTTTGGACTCAACTTTGTCATGCCAAGGTTTCCAGTTATGGGTTTTCCCATTTGTTTCTCTGTAGATATTTACTTGGTCTTCTGGGCTTCTCACAGTTAGCTGATGATTCTGACCCACAATTCAATGAAGAAGTTTGGCAGTGTTTCAGTTCTGCTTGTTACTGGCTACCCTGACCTCTCTTCATCAGTGACTTTTCTCTCCCCTTAGAAAAACATTTAATCCATTTATACACTGCCATTTTCTTCATGGCATTATCCCCATAAACTTGGATGAACATGTCCCTGATTTCACTTCCATTCTTGCCAAGTTTAACAAGAAACCTAAGGTTTATTCATGGGTCTGATTCGAGATCCAACATTCCCGTGACAGCACACAAAAAACAGGCAGCAACACTAACCAATGTCAGTCAGCAAGATGCTGCCACATGTCGGTGTGAGCACAGCTGTTAGACGCCTGCAGACCAGCGCTGGGAAACCTTACCACCTCCTCTGTACAATGCTGCCAATGTAAGCACAAGGCAAGTTTGTGAACTTAATTAGCAGACCCTAGACGGCTCTACATACCAGCCTGATCACTCTTGTGCAAAATGGAGCCTGAAGTGAATTACAGGAATGGAAAGAAAGACCCAGATTAGTGGGAATCTCAGGAGGACTTGATCTAGTTTCTTATGAGATATTAGGAACTAAGGATGAGGAGGTCAGGTTGACTGCACAATGTCTGGTCTGAGCGACTTGGGAATCCAGAAGGAGAAACGCACTTCAGCAGGATGATGATAGTAAAGAAAGACAAGTCATGACTTTGAAATTCAGCTGTAAACATGAGATGTGTGAGTAGGAATAAGATAGAGGTTACCAGGACCTCATCCTCGAGGCTGCTGGCCCCGTCAGACAAGAGACTGTGTCTATCATCTGAAGCCAGCACGATGCCAGACACAGAGTAGGGGCCTCTAGAGACTTGGACCAGCAGTGACAGGGACATATAAAGGAGCCTGAAAGGGACCACTCGAAGTCTGTCGTCCAAAAGGCCTTCAGGGGAGTTTTCAGATAAAGGAAATGGTCCCTGTAGTTGAGGTTAGTGAAGATGAGGAATAAAAGTATCTGGCGGAGAAGACAGTTTCAGGTTTTAGTAAGAATAATTTTCATTTGGCAAAATCAGATTGCCATAAATTAAGGAGGGAATCCAAACTGAAAAAATAGATAATAAAGTTATTTCTGAAAAATTTTGTTGACCAGTATCCTCTAGTGATATTTGTGAAAGAAAAAAAAATGTAGAAGTTTAGGATTTTCCCCTGAAATGCATGTCATTCAGTTTATTTAACTGGGAAATACAAACCTATAAATTATGAAGGAAAAGTGGCCAATTGTTTAGAAGATATTCAGCAAATATATACATTTGTATGTTACAGAAAAATGTATCCCTTTTCAAAGTAAGGTAGAAGATCAGTTTTTTTTTTTTTTTTTTTTTTTTTGCAGAACCTTCCTTTTATTTTTTTAATTAAATCATAGCTGTGTACATCAATGCAATCATGGGGTACA
>NW_003852402.1:33459877-33553464 GCF_000181295.1 Otolemur garnettii | reverse complement strand
GGCCATTTTTTTGTTGCAGCCGTCATTGTTGTTTGGCGGGCCCGGGCTGGGGATTCGAACCCGCCACCTTAGGTGTACGTGGCTGGCGCCCTAGCCGCTTGAGCCACAGGCACTAAGCCAGAAGCTCAAATTAACCCATGGTTGGGGAAAAATATTTGCACCAGCAATAACAGAGAAATAATTATGGTCAGTTAAAAATAAAAAGGTAAATGTTAGGATCCTATAAATAATTAGACAGAATAAGAAAGATATTTTGCAATGTATGATTCAAAATTATTAAAAAGTTGTGATCAATTTCACTAGCAGTAAAGCCATATAAACCAAGACCATAATTAGACAATACCATTGTCAAATTATCAAGTTTTAAAATATTTACAATCCCAGTGTTTACTAGGGCTTAGTGAAATCACCAACCTCATATAGTATGTGGTAAAAAGGTGAAACCTTTTAAAACTATCTGACAATATATTTTATATAAGTTCTGCAATATATACAAACTTTCAGACATGTTATATTTAATCCCATTTTTAAAATTGGTTAAATAGAGTAATTAAAAACCTATCTTGTACAAGTTGTTAGTTAATAGTGTAAAACTACAAACAGCATGTCTAAAATGAGATTTCTGTTACAAATTATGTAATGCCTTTGTTGGAATACTAACTGCAAAACAGCATGTGAAGAATGCCTAGAAATGTAGTTGTCACTTTGTATCCATGGGGTCCACACCCATGGATTAAAGCAAACATGTATCAAAAAAGCTAGAACAATAATGGTACTTGTACTGAATGTGTACAGACTATTTTCCCATCATCATTTTCTAACCAACACAGTATAGCAACTATTTACCTAGACTTTATATGGTCTCTAGGAATGATTTAAAGCAGACTGGATATTCATGCTTGTGTGCAAATGCCATTTTGTACAGTGACTTGAGCATCCAAGGATTCATTATCCAAGCACAAGAGTGTCTCTGATGAATATTGAAGACTGCCTATGTACATAAACTAAAAACAAAACAAAATTAAATGAATCTATGCAAAAAGAACTGCAAGGAAATGCCTTTGACTGTTACCCAGTGTCTGTCTTTGGATGGTAGTATGGTTGTTGATTTTCTTTGCTTTGACTTTTTACTTTCTAAATCGTCTATAATGAGAATGCATTGTTTTTTAACAAGACATTCAATAATTTTTTAAAACAACATTACTTATTGTTGTGTTTTGAAATAAAGAGGCATATACGAGTGGTAATAAGCAGAGTGCAGCAAGAATCGAAGATTTTTTTCCCCCTAGGTTGATGATACAAGGAATTGATGAAACTAGACCCAGTTAAGTAGGAAAGGAAACCAGATAAAGGGCTGAGCATTCTGAAGGCTGAGTGGTGCTGCCTCTAACACTGGAAGGATGGATCTGTTGGATCATAATTATCTGTTAAGGAACCCAGGTCACCGTTATTCTTCCTATGCAACACGCTAAAAGCAGGACTACTGCGCACTTCGAGGATTAAATGCTCCTTTCTGTTTCTCAGTAACAGGAGTACTGCTGAAGTGGTTAAGCTGAGGCAGAATCATTTCCTCTAGCTTTTCACTTGCAGTATTTTCGAATGCATCCAGCCAGCTCCACCTCCACGCATGTTCTGTTTCTCATGCTGAGCTCATGCCAACCTACCACTTTATGCTTTAGGGTTAAAATGGTTAATACAAATTGGATCCTCACAATAAAATCTCTCCTCTTTACTCAAGAATTGTTCAAAACTTTGGCTGATGTAAAAGCACTTAGGATTTACGAAGTGTTATTGCAGAATTAAAGAAAACTTTCCAAAATGAGTACTTTAAAAGGGAATTATCGCAAATGTATGTCACTATTATAAAAAAAAAAGGCTATTTTTATTTTAACTAAAAGTATTTTTGTTATAAAAAAAATTCTCTACATATCAAGAATAGGTGAAGTCCTAGCTTTGGGTTTGGCTATTTGTCAGAGTCCCTGACACCCATACTTTCTGTGACTGTGCTGTCTGCAATATCTGGTCTGCTCAGCTAACGAAGACCCAGCACATGCTAGGGCTGTGCTGGGAAAGAGACTGAGCACTGCACAGTAACTGAGTGTGTCAATGCCAAATCTCTGTGGGTTTATTCTGTCTGTTTTAACATTTTTGTGTATGTTATTATGTTTTTTACCAAAATGATTTCTTCTCATGGATTTAATGGTCAGCTCTGTCCTGTGAAGTATTAATAATTTTTCCTCTAACTCAAGTAACTATGGAGGGGTTGGCTTCAGCTCAGGACGCAAGAGTCATGGCCATTTCAGAAACGTAAGATGGTTTGAGAAATAATAGGAACTTACTGACATAGAGTTTAGGGATGCAAAATGTCCTGACTTATCCTAAGAACAGGCTTCGATGTCTGCTTAAATTGAAAACTAGGGTCATTTCACTAATTACAAGATCAACTTTTAAGGAAGAAAGACACGTTGGAAGTATCATCCTCAACATATTGGGAAGGCACATTCTGAAGCTTGTGTATGTGGGTGTGTGCACAGGCTCCAGGCATTCTCTAGACAGGCTTTGCACCATGCTTGGTATTCTACACAGTTTGCAAATATGTTGACTTTGTATGTACAAACACCTATAGGGAAACAATATTTCAAATGAATAAATGTGCACTTTAAGTACCAGGCTTTAAACTATAGGATTCTTTGATGTTTGATTACTGTGAGTTAGGTTTCAAGAGGTGTCCCCACCCACTGCACTATCAGTCAAGTCTGCCCAATTAACGGCCCCTAAAAATGGCGATGATGCCAAAGGAGAAGCAGGTGAAAAGATCTAGTCCCTGGAAGAAGGCTTTAAAAATATTGGTCTTAAGACTGACTCTGAAGCACGTGGCATTGAACAGAAGCAACGTCTTTATATTTATTTTTAAACACAAAATTATATGTGGTAATTTTTACATTTTTAATATTCTGAGAATTGGATTTTTCTTTTCCTCTCCTTTTAAAGTATTGTATTTATTTTTATATTTGTTACTTTGTATTCTTTACTGGGAAAATTTCTCATTTTGTGTATTTTCCATATCCATTTTCTGTGTTACACTTTCCCTCATCTTGGAAAGAACTGTTATGCCCTAAGCATGGGTTCCCTGAAATTGGATATAAATTACATTCTTAGCTCAAAATATCTATCGGCTTACACAAATCAAGCTCAGTTTTATAAATTAAAATTCTATTTCAAATACTTTCAATGTAATTGATAAATTCTATATATAGATAAGGCTTAAATAAGAACAATTAGATGTTAATCCCCTCGAAAAAATGATAGGGACCTATTTTTTTTTTATACTGGAATATTTTGACTATGTATCAAAATGAACTTTCTGAATTTTTAAGTTAAAATCTAAAAAATGACAAGTCCTACAAAATGGTGAACAGATTAAAACATTTCCTTTATTTTTCAAAATGGGTGGATTTGAAATTCAAGCAATAAAAACATTTAATCTATAAGTGACTGGCATCATTTTGCTTACAGTTGATTCAGCTTCCATAAATCAGCCATTATTTTCTTTTACTTGTGATAAAATTCTTGCCCCTAGACTGAACTCCTTGGCCAAACTTTAATCTCTTTAAATAACAAATACATGTTCCGTATTTCTTCCCCAGGTATGGGAGAAGACTTTATCTACAAGGATCCCACTATAAATGAAAAATTAGAGAGGAGTAAAGAATATACATACCAATGGCTTCACACACAGGTTGGGGTTCATGAAACAACTAGTTCCAGAAAAGTGAAATGGTGAGGTCCTTTCCTTTACCTTAGACCTTTGTATCATAAACGCATTTTGAAATGTATAACCCAGGTTGATCATGTTAAAACACACAAACTTTATAGATAAAAGGCCAATACACCATGTTGCCAGGTAATGAAAAAGCTTTTAAACACAATAGATTTAATCACTCTTTATATTTTTCACCCTGAAATGTTTGGGAAGAACTCTTCTGTAGAGTGTTTGAAAGGAACAGATGTCACAAATTTTTCTACTTAAACTTCAAAGATTTGACATAGATGTTTATGATTTTCATGTTAGCTATATGTATCCACAAAAGAGTAAAAAAGAAGTGTTACTGTAGGCATTTAAGAAATATGTAAAGCACAACTGAATATAAATATAAAGAAAATTTTAGAAATATTTCCAAGCATTGTAGATAATAATTATTTTACATGAGTAACAAACACACAAAAACCTACAATAATTAGGATTAAAACTTACTTAAACAGCAAGTCACAACATGTTAAAAAATAAAACTTCTTTTGATTGTTATATCATATGATTTAAACCTTGATATGTGATCAATTCTATCCATTTAATTCTTTTAAAAAATATGAAAATCATAGGAAAACAAGAATGAAAATGAAATTAAAACATCTTATAGTCTTAATTATGTCATATTTCATTATGAAGTAAGAGTAAAGGTATCAGTGTTTGAGATATTTTAGTTTTCTAAGTATTAAAATTAATGTAATCATTATTTTATGTCATTATTAATCAATTTAGATTAATTCACAGCATAGTGTTATAGTCCATTTTGTGTTGCTTTAATAAAATACTTGAGGCTGGGTAATTTATAAAGAAAAGAGGTTTAATTTGGTCATGGTTCTGTTCAACGGACATGGGACCAGCTTTTACTTGGTTTCTAGTGCGGTGTCACATGTGGCAGAAAATCAAAGAGAAAGTGGACATATGTGAAGGGCAAAATCAAGAGGCATCCTGACTTTCCAACAGAGGAATCAGGCCAGTCCCACAGGGGAGAGAACTCATTCACCATCACAAGTAGGCACCAAACCAGTAACAATGATCCATCTCCACGACCCAAATACCTCCCACCAGGTTCCACCACTCAGCACCACTACAAAGGGGATCAAATTTCCACACGAGCTTTGGAGGGGGCAAACCATATCCAAACCACAGCAGATAGCATTTTTAGAACAATAAACAAATAAAATAGAACCTATAGGGTGGAGCCTGTGGCTCAAGGAGTAGGGCGCTGGCCTCCTATACCGGAAATGGAGGGTTCATACCCGGCCCCAGACAACAACTGCAACATCAACAACAAAAATAGAACCTATAGCTTGCCATCTGTATTAACTAGATTTTAGAGGTCTCGTTCAGAGATTTGAAAGCATTATAATAGATGCAGTGTAATGAAATAGATAAGAAAAGTGTTTCAGGATGAATTTAAATATACTTAAACATTCCCTCACTAGTTATTTATATAACTAATAAATACATTATATTTAAATATCTGAAACAATAAACACTTGTTTGTGAATATTCTATTTTATGAATATAGTATATAAAGGAATAGGTAGTATTTCAAGAAAAATTATCTCTTGAAAAGCCAAATTTAATTTTAAACAAAAGTTTATTGCAACCATTATTATAATGCATTAGATACAATAGAGCTAATTTCAAAAATAGGAAGCTTTCTCTTTTTCAAAGACAACTTAAAAGATATAAGTAAAGGTAAAGAGATATTTAAATTTTCTGTGATTTAGTCATGAATTATTAGTACTTTGTTCTCTGCACGTGTTCATGCTTGGCAGAGAAGGGTGGTGTTAAACTGCTGCTGAGAAATTGACATTTTATGTCAAATTGAATCGTAAGAAAGCCATGGAAAGATGTCAATTTGTTTTGACATTTTCATAACCAAATCTAAAAAAACTACTTTTTTATAATCTTGTAAATAACTGATTTCTCCCAGGCTTTTTATCTGGGTATTTCTTTCACATGCGTCTTACACGTTTGTATTATAACACGTTTTCTGCTTTTGTCCATGTGCAGCAATCGCTTCTTGCCTGAGTTAGATCCAGACGTACTGAATGGTGGAAGAGTTCAGCTTGTGGTAAGAAATGTGTTTAAAGTTACAGAAAAATGCTGTCGACACCAGTGCCTAATAAATGGCACTTTCGAATGTGTCCATAATTAGTTTCAACTATGAAAATATCACAAGTGTATCTATTCGGGGTAATCTCAAAATACGGTGTTAAAGTAATAACATATTTTTTCCACTAGTACTGTAAGTTTACCATATGATGTTGCCTTAAAATTTTAACTTTTTATGACAGATGTAAAAACATTAGCATGCTACTATTTTAAAATCAAATTTTTTCTGGAGGGTAAATTACTTCATAAAATTATTTTCTTGACTATTCTAAAAGAATAGAAGTATACTACACTCTAGGGAAATACCAACTTTGCCCTCACAAATCTGGTTTTATGATAAACCATGTAAAAATTAGTAACTAATTGTAAGTTCAACCACCCTAGGTAATAAGGTGTAAATTATTGGAGCTTTAAGGACAACTCAGTTTTAAACGTGGTGACCAGAGTGAAGACTCAAGGCAGTATAAGGGTATGTAACAGAAGAAGGGCAAACATTGGGTCCAGAAAAATGAATCCCTCAAAACAAGGAATTTTCAGTGTTTCCAGAACATTCCAGAGGACAGGTGCCCAGTCAAGGTTTCCTGAAAGAGAACAAAAAATATTAAATGAATAGCTAATTAAAATATTTATGATAATATTTATGGAGTCTATGCCCAGGTAGGAAATAATCACTCAGCCTGTGTTTTCCTGCATTTCCTTAGAGACCCCTCTATCAGAGTAACATGCAGATTACCACAGGATAATTGCTACTGGAGGCTATAATTTAACACATATTATTGATTAACACTGTGACACAAAGTAGTAAGTGGCCACTGCCAAAAGTTCCAGGATAAAGAAATGATATTTTATTTAATTATTAAATGAACTTTTACAAATGAATGAGAATAGATTGGATAGATTACTGATCAAAATGCTTCTATCAGATTAGGGCTTGGATACCGATCCTCTCCTTCTAGACACCTCTCTATTCCACTACATACAAATACTTGATAAATGCATAGCCATCATGATGTTTTTATAATGAAGAGATGTGACTGGACAAACAATCAAGGTAAACGGTAGTGGAACACATTTTTTTTCTTTTTTTCTTTTTTTTGTAAGGGGACGCAGAAGCACGGATCAAGGGCTTTTATCAAAAGGATACTGGCTGGCAGAAGGACCAGAGTAGAAAAAGCACTCCACTTGCCCACTTATGCCAGGAAACTGGGCCCAGGCTACAACTAAGAGGGAAATGAAAGGAGAAAAAACAAAAAACAAACAAACAAACAAAAAAACCCTGCCACTACTGCAGTATAAAATCCTCAAATATATAAGAAAACTACCTAAAGGAAAAGGAAAGAAAATTATGGAACAAAGGAACGAACATGATCAAATGTTAATAAAAATTTGATGAATATGCAAATGAACCAATCGTGAATTCTGGAAATAAAAAATATCTTTCAAATACAGTCTAGACACATTAAAAGAAAGGATTAGTAAATTAGAAGATTACCTACAAGGGAACAATAATTAGATTGATAACTGACTTAATATCAGCTACCATGAATGATGAAAGACAATAGATAATATTTCTTTTTTTATATATAACATATGATATTCTTTACATATAAAAATATATCAGACAGCATATAAAAGAGACAGACAAATAGCCAGGCTTTGTGGCAGGCGCCTGTAGTCGCAGCTACTTGGGAGGCTGAGGCAAGAGAATAACCTAAGCCCAGGAGTTGGAGATTGCTGTGAGCTGTGTGATGCCATGGCCCTCTACCAAGAGTGATAAAGTGAGACTGTGTCTCAAAAAAAAAAATACAGACAATTGTATATATTGTTAATTGATTAAATGTGTCTGCCAAAACTCTAAAATTTTCCTGCAAAAACACAGAGTTATGGTTCAGCTTCCATACTCTGAAATTTTGGTATTTAAGTGCTGGAGGTTTATTATGGAAGGCTTTCCCGAACTACACCTGTGAGACAGGACAGGAACAGGATGGAGTGGAGAGAGAAGTTAAAACGCATCAGTAAAGCTGCAGCAAGGAAGAGATCCCCGGGGCTGGGAGGCCCTCTGTGTTCTCCCAGCTCAAGACAGGAGGCTCAGTCTTTAATGTTCCTGCATCTCCTCAGGAGGAGATGTGACTGCAGCTTAGGACAGTTCACAAAGACGGATTTGCCTGAAACCACCAGGCTGCAACTTTCTCAGTAACTGCCTCTGTCTCCATTTTTAAACTTGATCTGGGTGGAATATGATAATATTAAGGTAAGTTTATTATTCATGGGCACAACTGACAGGGGTGTCCAAATGCGGCCCATGAGCTTCTTTGTGGTGTCAGATGTCCTGTAAAGTCTACATGAGACTTTCCTTTTGCTCATCAGCTGTGTTAGCGTGTGTGTATTTAATGTGTGGTCCAAGACAACTCTTCATCTTCCGACGTGTGGCAGAAAACAAGAAAGGTTGGACACTCCTGATTAGTACCTAAATGTGTCAGTGGTCCCCACATCTATTACTTAAAAGAAATCCAGTCAATGGTATAGCTGATTTGGGGGAGCCTAAGCAATCTCATCCTAAAATATATATGGAGAAATAAAAGCCCAGTAATGCATACGTCAACTTTAAAAAGGAGCAACTTGCATCACAAAATATAAAGATTTACCACAATGGCCCGGGTATGGATAAGTAGAACAGTGGAAGTGAGTAGTGCTGATAAGGTTGGAAAGCTCAAATTGGTTAGTATTCAGTAAATCACAATGAAAATATTAAACAGTAATTCAGAAAATTTGAAGATCCAAATATGAAAGGTAAAGATATAAAACAGATGAAATAAAGAATAATATCTTTGCAACGTAGCAGTGAAAGAGAAGATGTTTAAAAAGATACAAGTAGGGTGGTGCCTGTGCTCAGTGGGTAGGGCGCCAGCCCCATGTACTGAGGGTGGTAGGTTCAAACTCAGCCCCAGACAAACTGCATCAAAAAATAGCCAAGTGTTGTGGTGGGCATCTGTGAACCCACCTACTCGGGAGGCTGAGGCAAGAGAATCACTTAGGCCCAGGAGTTGGAGGTAGCTGTGAGCTGTGACACCACAGCACTCTACTGAGAGTGATAAAATGAGACTTTGTCTCAAAAAAAAAAAAAGATACAAGTAGTACAAACTATATGATGAAATTGTGTTGAATATTCCCTTCTATGAAGAATTGTATAGAAAAGGTTAACAGACTTATGTGTACTATTTAATATTATTTTAGAATAATTTTAGAATTCAACATATCTTTCAGGACAACAAATATTAAATATGTGTGATCAGTAAGCCTTCTGTGTCCACAGATTCAAACAACTGTGGCTTGAAAATATTCAAAATAGGGCGGCACCTCTGGCTCAAAGGAGTAGGGCGCCAGCCCCATATGCCGGAGGTGGTGGGTTCAAACCCAGTCCTGGCCAAAAGAAAAAGAAAATGTTCAAAATAAATTTTAAAACAGTAAATTTTAAATACAATAAAAATAACATGTTTATATGTTCAATGTATAAATTACATGTAAAATTTAAATAAATTTTAAAAACAATAGAAATAACAATACAATAAAAGAATGCAAAAAAATTACAGTATAGCAACAACTTGCACAGAATTTAAATTGAGTTATTTTAAATGACCTAAATGATTTAAAGTATAAGGGAGGATAAGCATAGCTTATGTGCAAGTAATGGTCTATTTCATATAAGAGCATTCACAGATTGTAGTATCTGAAGAAGTGCAAGATCAAATCCCCTACAGATTGCAAGGATGACTGTATATCCTTTCTGCATAATTAGAAGAAAATACTTATCGTCTTTACACTTCGCTAGCAGTAAAAGGAACAGTGATGTTCAATTTGATAGTGAATGGTTCAGAAATAGGATCTAAATCTTATTGCATGTAGGCTGTGGCAGATGCCCTGAGAACATCTAACTGACCCATTTATGAAATTTCTAGGCTGGTCAATGGCACTACTGTGAAACTGTGCCTGTTAATTTCACTTCTAAATTTGATTTCCAGTATAATCTGACCAAATTAGTAAACGACACTAATCGTTTTCTATTTTGGAAGAAACCATCTTTTGTATGTTAATGACTTAGATGATAATGAGATTTGGGGGAGGTGTTCACAAATATTTTCTTGATGTGAAGGTATCATCTCATTTGGGGGAAGATAGGATTTCTACTTTCTAAAGGGGAATAGCAAAATTACATTATCAAATTTAAATTAAAAACATTTGAAATATTAAGGCTTATCGTTGAATCCTCTTTAGTCAGCAGTAGGGTCCCTTTTGTGGTTAACAAGTTCTTCCCTGTTATCTAACTAGTCTCACGGAAGTTGTGGTATTATTTTTATATTTCCCCTAAATTTTTGACTGACTTTTTCTAAGTCTTGCCATCCATGGAGCTATTCTAGTGGGAATGTTAGACATGTTCTTGTGTTCTAATTTAACCAAATTTACAAAAGAAGAAGGGACATTGTTTATACCCACACAAGCGTAGATTGAAAGGCAATTTCTTATGTGTTTCATTTTAAAGTTATCTACTGAGGTTTTCTGACAATGCAATTATGTCATTAGCCGGTAACATTAAAAAATAACTTACATTATAGAATGGTTTCTATTCTGAGTTCAGCAACAGAAACACTTGCTTACTTAAAAATAATAAACATGTGAGGTAATGCACATGGTGATTAGCTCAAGTTGGCCATTCCACAGTGTATTCATATTTCAAAACATCATGGTGCACATATGACTTTTGCCAATTAAAAAACAAATACATTGGGGGAAATAAATAAATAAATAGAAGCTCATGTGCATGAGAGCAGGAAGAAGGTGGGAAGGGAGATGTAAAAGAGAAGGGCAAATAACTGGATTTGAAAGAGTATAAATTTTAGATTCTGGTTCCTTGAGTCTTTGTAGCTCATCATATGGAAATAACTTTTTAACCACGGTGGTGGTTTTATGTTTTTATTTTGCTGTATTCAAATTTCCCTTACATCAAACATTAAGGACAGTGCTTTTTCACAGAATTTCGGGCATACTGTGTGGTTTGGGTTAAGTCCTAGCTATTTTGAGGTTGCTTTGCTCTCCATCATGGCCTTTTCCCCCAGCTCAGAGCTGAATGCTGATAAATGTTTACTTAATGGTATACAGCATTATGTGAAACAATGTTGTTTTGGTAAGAAGCCATTCTTTTGACACTTAGGTTCAGGCCAAGATAGTAATAAAATGTTAAAGCTAATCTGACATAAAAATGAATAATCTAATTTTATGTTCTTAACATAATGTTTTGAATTTTCTATGTATTTACATTTACCCACAAAATCATACTTCATGTGTAATATTTTTATTGATAATCATTGCAATGTGAAGGTTGAGACTGTCTGACTTTTTCGTAGTACATAAATATATGATAAAAAGCATTTTGGGGAATTTGATGATAAGACTAACACTTAAAAATAGTAAAAAAAGAAAATGAAAAAGAAAAGAAATAAATATTCCAGAAAACAATCCAACATGATATTTCCAACATTCAGTGAAGAATTAAATAATATATTTGGAAGAGTGATGTTAAGCTGTTTAATGTTTCATCGTCTGCCTTTGAGATTGATTTTCATCAGAAATTACTATACTAAAATGTTTTCTTTTGTTGTACAGGCTCAACTAGCAAACCTCAATTTTAAAATCGGCTCTTATTTGCAAAAAATGCTTTGACATAGTGCATTTGTTCTGCCCGGGCAGCAATAAAGGATTGTGGTATCATTTTGAAGAAGGTTGTTTGACAGAGCCTGTTTGTTTATTTGGGGTAATGTGAGCTGCATTCAGAAAATGCCATATTTTGTTTCATGATTGTATACATTCTCTCCCATTGCTCCCAGGCAAGGCTTGTAAGCAGAGAAGACACGGATTTAGCCCTTTCTTCCATGACCAGTGGAAGTCCTTTGTCTGTGAACAGAGGGAAAAAAAATCAGGCACACAGATACTCAGCGGGATCTTCAAGTAAGTTGTGGTTTCCTTTAAAATCAATTTAGAAATCACAAACAAATTGATGGAACCTAATGCCAACAAGCATTCTTTTACAGATAGGGGGTAGGATGCCAGCAACCAGATCTGCCCAGAAATGTATATTTGAATTTTTTTCATTAAAAAACTTCTTTTGATACACACAAAATTAAATTATTTCTAAAATTAACTGTGTTTTTATTTTAATTGTATTGTGTGATTCAATATCTCCTGCTTCCCCTACCCGGTGGATCATGTTGAATTCTTTGATCATTTAGTGCTGAAAGAAGTTTTTAGACTAATTGTAAAAAATTGGACTTATACATGAAAGTAGTACATTTTGGCCTTTAATAATTGATTTAATAGGGACTATGTGTAAAGTGAATTTTTAAAGAAAATTTTTTAAATAATAAAAATTTAGATAATATTATACTGCCAAAATCCATGCTTTTAAAAACTATCTCCATTGGATAGGTTAGAATTTGATTATGTCTATTAATGATGACTTCATGTTTATAAACCTGTCACATCTATTGCCTCTAATTTGGGGAGAAAGCAATTTTCTTTATGTTTATAATATTGCCTTGCCATTATCAACTCTGGAAAAATGTAAGAATTAAAAATGCCTGTCTTATGGTATTTTAGGGGAAAAGAGCTTTATTTTTTCAAAGTTCTCATTTAACTTATACTCTACAGATTTTGAAATATCCTCTAAAATGTTATGGTAAGTTAGTATAAAAGATGTTTTATTTAATGTCCTATTTTGTAAACTTCTCTGAAGTATAGTGAAACTCAGAAGTTCACATATTAACTTACACTTCATTGTGATTATTCTTGAAAAAGTTTTATTACTTATTGATATTATAGTAAGGTATATGCAAATACATATGCAAAATCAATGCTTAATTGAATGTGAGAAATTCCATGGTCCAGATGCTGCTAAGGAAATGAAAATTTCAAAATAATTCCCTGATTTTCCTTTTTCCCCAGGTACTTGGCTTTTTTAGATTATAATCATTTATAGTCATTAATGCATGCAAATTCATTTTGATAAATTTTAATTTGTTTTCTGAAATAATTTTAATTGCCTAATTTTTAAATATTTTCCATGCTTCAAAGAATGAATGCTTGAATTTCTTACATGGTTATAGAATTTGGTCATTGAAACATTGCTGCAGTCAATATAGTTAAGAAAGATATATTTTAGGTTTATTGATCTAAGTAAAATTATTACTCTAATATCAATTTTCAGAGTTACTAACATAATGCTTTAATTGTATCAATTTTCAAGCTACACATTCAATTACAGAAGAAATCAGCCTCCGTCTCACATAGTAAATAATGATATTTGTTTTGTATATTATATGTTAAAAACGCATATATTTTTGTCTTGGAGGATTATAGGTAAAAATAAACACACTAAAAATGAAACAAAAAAAGTTGCCTTGGCTCGGCACCTGTGGCTCAAGTGGCTAAGGCGCCAGCTACATACACCTAAAGTGGTGGGTTCGAATCCAGCCCGGGGCCTGCCAAACAACAATCATAGCTGCAACCAAAAAATAGCGGGGCATTGTGGCGGGCGCCTGTGGTCCTAGCTACTTGGGAGACAGAGGCAAGAGACTCGCTTGAGTCCAGGAGTTGGAGGCTGCTGTGAACTGTGATGCTACAGCACTCTACCCAGGGGGACAGCTTGAGGCTCTGTCTCAAAAAAAAAAAAAAATTGCCTTGTTGCTTTACAGATTATCAAAACTTCTGTTTATAATGTATCATCTGAATGCTAAAACACAAATCAGCAACTGTTCTGAAATATGCAAGCTTTATCTTTTACTTACGTGGTATTGAATGGTAGATTTTAAAGTATTAAAGATCATTATATAGAGTTTATTTCTTAACATATATTCTAAATCAGGAGTTCCCAACTTTCTTGGCACCAGGGACTGGTTTCATGAAATACAATTTTTCCATGACCAGGGAGTGGGAAGGCTGAGGGAAGGGGTATTAGATCGTCAGCCTGGATCCCTTGCACTCACAGTTTACAGTCTGCGCTCCTAAGAGCGTCTGGTGCACCTGCTGATGTGACAGGAGGCGGAGCTCAGGCAATGACGCGAGCAGGGGGAGTGGCCACAAACACAGATGAAACTTCACTGAGTTTGCGCACCACTGACTTCCGGCTGTTCCATGCAGCTCTGGCAGTCCACAGACTGGTAGTGGTCCGTGGTCTGTAGCTCTAAAAAACTGAAATTAAGCTATTCTCACTGTAATTACAGTTATTTGTCAATAAGTGATGTTATTGCAGATGCTTTGATGTCAGTATGTTTACTCAGTGATATTTTAAGGCAATGCACTTTAGCAAAACAGAGTTCTTATTGAAAAACAAAATAATTGTGAATAAAAGACTAGTTGCCGGATTCACGTACTAACTAGTTTTCTATTAACTTCAGCATAAGGCAATGGAAAGGAGTATGGCCGCTGGTGTCCATTTGCCTGAATTTAAAGCATGATTTAATTCTTAAAATGAGACTGATAAGAGAGGTATAGAAGAAGGATAAATTGGGCTAAGATGTTGAAGTCTCAATGTCTAAGTGCATGTGCCATCTTCCCTAGAATGTTGTAAAGCTTTGAAGAATAGTACCTGCTGTTTTCATTATCTGTTGTTGCATGTTTTATGTTATTATTGCATAATTTTAAAACACCTCCCAAACAGAATTATCTTCCTTTTGCGTGTGTAGAATAAAAACAGAATCGGCCTACTTTTAGCATGACAGCCATCTTGAACAATCTTGCCCTTTTTTTTTTTTTTTTTGCAGTTTTGGCTGGGGCCAGGCTTGAACCAGCCACCCCCAGTACCATGCCCTACTCCTTGAGCCACAGGCACTGCCCAGCAATCTTGTCTTTTCTTAGCAAATTTCCCGTCTCTTTCGCTTTAGATCTCACTGCTCCCTTACAAGGGGCCAACACAGTTATCTGCTATCTAAATTTCTAATCTATCATATGGTTTACAAAGAGATTAAAGAGGTTAAGTTCACATTCAAAAATCGCCATCTAGGGCGGGGCCTGTGGCTCAAAGGAGTAGGGCATCGGCCCCATATGCTGGAGGTGGTGGGTTCAAGCCCAGCCCCAGCCAAAAAAAAAACCTAAAAAATAAATAAATAAATAAATAAATAAAAATAGAAATTGCCATGTGTAAAAATGGACATGCCAAGAGAGTTCCTTATTTAGGTAATATTTAAGTAGAATATTTGTGATTTCACTAAGTGATTTTTATTTTCTCAATTAATTTCACTGTGTACTCCTTCAGGTATTCGTTACTATAATAATTTTATTGCTACAGCCATTTCCAGCTTTCAAATTATATTTAAGTGTCTTTTCTTATTTGTAATGATCCCATCTATTTAACAGTTAATCTGAAAAAGACTCAAGAATTTCACTAATTTGCTTTTGCACACACACACACAAATAATTAGCGAGGGAGAGTAGCAACTTGAATCTATTTTTTCTTCTTTCAAACTCAGTGACACATTCTCTGTTATTCTTCCATGGGCTAACATATATGACTTATTTGGGAAAAAAGTAGAATGTAAATTCAAGTGGTTCATATTATTAATGTATTGAAGAGCCATATTTATCGAATGCTCAGTGTTTGCGATATACCTCTTATTGGTTTTCAGGCTCCTCCTCCTTACCATGGCTCCACTTCCCAGATTACATTCTACTTTCACAGTCAGGGATTGAGAACACACAATATCTGCATCACAGTGGATAGTCAGCCTCTAGTCAGGTACATATAAACCCTCATGAAATTAAGCCCTTTTAACATAACATATAATTTCTCCATATGAAGAAGCATTTCATGTGGATGAAGTGAATGAGGAGGCAATGTCCTCGATTTGGATCTAGAACGGTGCTCGGATTAGAGTAAGGGAACAAGTGGAAGAAAATCACTTAGACAAAGGCTGAATAGGAAGATGCATGTGTGGAATACTGAGGGGTCTATCTGAAGCTGAAATTCCACATACTGAGGTCATGTAAGTAAGGATGGATTTAACAGGAAATCGCTTTTAGATAAGTTTGAAAGTAATGTGGAAGACTTGAACCTTTCTACTAAAAATGATAATGAAAGACATCTAAAATTAATTAGGTGTTTTAGACCGCTAATACCAGTTGAAGAAAGATATTCTGAATTTGGACTAATATTACATACTGCCTCCAATATATTGATGGACTAATTTTATAGCTTTATTAAAAATGATTATTTTATCAAAATGAAATAGATTGCTAGAATTCCATGCCCAATGTTTTATACAGATTGTTGACACTAATCTTTTAAAAAGCAAAAGCAAAAGTAGATTCCAAAGACAGCATTTAAGAATTATTCAAGTGGAAAAAGAACATATAATAATACAATTTTGAATTTGTAAATCAAAAATATTAGCAGGTTGTATTTTTGTGTATATCTATGTATACAATTATATGTGCACTAGTATATGAATATATAATTTGTACACAGTTGTACTTTATATACATAGTCTGCAATCATAATTCCATGCGGAGTTTACTCAATGATTAAATATTGTATATATATATATCTGAGTAATTATTTAAACCACATATAATGATAGTAAGCAATTATATGCTTTCCATGTACAAAGCACACCTACAAGCTATTACGAAAATACAGAGATCAATTGTACGTGTCCAGCACATCACAGGCATCTTAGATTAAGAGAATAAATGAACATATGAGCCATTGTCCCTGTTCTCCTATATCTAATATTCGTATCACTTTATTTTTCAATGGTTTTTGTCTTCTACACAATAAGAAAAAGCATTCTTATTAACATTCTATGGACTCATCTCTAAAGACTAGTAAATGGTTGCAGATATTAAAGGAAGGTCATTATATACTGTAAAGAGCAGTCTATGATAGTATTCAATCAACATGAAGATGGGATTTTTCAGGGGTGGCCTCCATGGGAAGGAAAATCTCTTTTAGTAGTCCTAAACAGACTTCCTTTCAAATTCCACTGGGAACAGCAGTGTCATACGAATGTCTTCTGTTTACTGTTTCTTCTTCTTCCCGAACAGAGCATGTGTTTCAGGAAGGCAGGGAATTTAATGATGTATTCTAGGTACCTAGAACCATTTCCTAGCATATTATAGGTGCTTTGATACATAATGGACGGATAGATGGATGGACCAATAGACTGATGAATGACTGTGGTGACCCTTCAGATGTATAAGAGCTAGGGAAGAGATTATGTGACATCTTTTAGCTCCATAGTAAGAGAAAAGGTACATCACTCATGGAAAAGGATTGAAGATAGCCTGTTTAGCAGGCATTCAAAAGAATCTGCCATGGCTTCTGGAAATACCTGGCCTGCCCAAAATACTAGTATTGATAAAAATACAGTCTATCCATATGCTAAGTTTTATACTCAAGGTGAACTTTCTGAACACCTCAAGAATAAGATGAAGTTTCCACAGATCTAGCCTACATGAAGCTAGTTCTGTCATTTGTTCATTTAAAAATACATATGCATGAGAAAGAAAATGCTTTTACTTGGATGGACTTGGAGGACATCCTTCTAAGTATCACAAGAATGGAAAAACAAGTATCCAGTGTATTTAATACTAATATGAAACCAATAGACGAACAACTACACACTTACTTGAGAGAAAAACACAATTAAATTCAAGTAGGAGGAGGAGGGAGAGGTGAGGTAGGAGGAGATGGGTGTGAACTCTCACCCCAGGGGCGTAGTGCAGGGGTGTAAGGCACACCTCCTGAGTGAAGGGCTCAGTGATAACTTGGAGTTTACCTAACAAATGCAGACAATGTAGTCTAATTGTACCCTTATATCAATATAATTTTAAAAATGAAATAAGACTTTAAAATTTACAAAAAAGAAAGTGCTGAGCAAGACCAGCACACAGTATTTCCATCAATTAGGAGCTTATAATCTACATAAATATATGCTATGGAGGTCTTGGATCAATCAGAATGTGAACATCATACAGTAGATTAAGTAGGAAAAGTTTAAGATAAGAATTATTAACGATATTGCTAGGCACAGTGGCTCATGCTTGTAATCCTAGCACTCTGAGAGGATGAGGCCAGAAGATCCCTTGAGCTCATAAGTTGAAACCACCCTGAGCAAAGGAAAACCCATCTGCGCTAAAAATAGAAAAATTAGCCAGCATGGTGGCACATGCCTGTAGTCACAGCTGCTCGAGAGGCTGAGGTAGGAGGATTGCTTGAGCCCAGGAGTTGAGGCTGCTGTGAGCTAGGCTGAGTCCATATATTTTACCACTCCCCAGCCTCAGCAACAGAGCAAATCTCTGTCTTGAAAGTAAAAAAAAAAAAAAAGAATTATCAAAGAATTATTAACTACATTAAAAGAGCACCAAAAAAATACAGGGTGTCCATAAATTTGGTGCAAAATTTAAAATAGTGTGCAATCTAAAATTTCACACAAACTTTATGTCCATTATGTATAAGGAAACTGTCTATAATACCCTAGAGCTGTGGAAGAACACAAAAGAAGGGCAAAGTTGGAGGGGGATGCAATGAAAGACCTGCCAAAAGGTATGATTCTGTCACTGGATAGCAGGAAGTTCTCTGATTTGACTCTGCCAGTTTTGGACTGGAATTACTGGGCAAATAATAGGCAACTCCCCAGAATTCAGGAGGAAGAGTAGGTGATTAGCAATCACTAGCATGGGCACAGGGAGAGTGGGCCCTGATAAGGGCAGAAGGTACACCAGGCTTCGGTTTTCCTGTGGAGAGGATGACACACAGATTACTGCTACGCCCAGAGTTGCAGAGAGGTCCTGTCCAGGCCTGTAGTTCCCACAGGCTGCATCCAAGTTTGTCAAACCCACAGTGCCAACCCTACCCCTACCTATGCCAGAAATTGTAAAGCCTTTTCTTGCAATGCCCCTCCAGAATCCTCTACCGAGTAAGCTTAATATTGTTCTAACTTTAAGAGGAAAATTCTTAATGAATTTTTTATCACAAAACATATAGTGAAGGGCGCATTTATTAATAAACTGATAATGGGCATGCATATGTGCATTGAATTACCAGTTTCTGAATATAATAATTTATATGTATGTATTTTTAGTTATAAGAGTATGTATGAAAAGCATCTTTATAAAAAGCATTGAGATTTGGACTCAATGTTTTTCTTTTTTAGAGGACACTCACAGCTTGGATCAGATTAAGTCCTAGTATTATTTATTCATGACATTTTGATCTAAATAATGTACTGGAGTGAAACAGGAAAAGCGTAAGAAGGCCTAAAAGTGTCAGGAAAGTGTTGTCCATCATTTTTTCCCTCTGTTTTCTAAGTTTTATAAGCTATTCCCAGCCTATAAAACTATGCCCATTAACTAGGGGAAACTGTTAACTGGGGAATGACCGATAATGTGTAATACAGCTCTCGTTAAGTTATAATTGTGAGGAACAGGTAAAGGATGACCAATGATTCAATTTTTAAACATGGTGGGTGGGGTATTATTAAGGTTGTGTGTTTAGAGATTGGTCAATCTCATCCCTAGTCCCTGTTGGGCTCTTCACTAACTTGTTTGCAATCTTAGTTAAATTGCAGCTATGTCTATGTAAAATTAGTAGGTAAAGGTGTCTTGGCACAGGGGAATGAAATTTGTAGTAAACCAAAATTGAATTTGAGTCCCATTTCTCAAACATATGATCTTTGTGAACTTGCATAGGGTATTGAGGGTTGTTTGACTATTGAGAGAATTTTGAAGTGAGCATTAGTTAAAATTTATATATATTTCACATATATATGTGCATATGTGTGTATATATACACACATGTATGATATATTTATGAGTTTTAGATTTATGTGGGAAGAGAAGGACAAAAAATACAAAAATAAGTGCAAAGGAGATCCAAGAGCCCTTGTAGCTTTCAAATTCTGTAATTCTGCAGTGGGAACAATAAAACTTGGTATATGATAATTTCCCAAATAAAAAGCAACTGAAACTATTCATTTTAATGTTTTATGGCACAAAAATCATGCTTGTAACTCAAAATTTTGTGTAAGAATATTTCTAAATGACTCTGATATTAAACATTTAAATTATCTCTAATTACTTCAGCTAACCACAATCAACAGAGAGTAGTAACATAAATCTTTAAATACTTTCTGACTAAAGACCAGAAAATTCCATCATCTGTGACAAATAACATTTTTTTATAAAATCTCATTGAATTTTAAAAGCTAGGACTTATTATAAAACTCAACACAAATACGGAAATGATCTGTTTTTACAATATTTTGCTGTATTTATTGATATTTTAATGTGTCAATACAGTTTTCAAAAAGAGATAAAAGATCATTTTCTATTGATAAGCCAGTCAGCATTTCATAGGATGCCACTTTAAAATTATCTTTTGAGATGTTTAGGTTTAGGGAAAAGACATTGCTTATAAATTGAAAATTAATGACCCTAAAGAGGGTACCAGATAAAGACCTACAGGTCCAATGTAATTTAAGGGTTAGGTGATTTTTGAAAATAATTATTAAAATTTATGAAGTTTTGTACAAATGTGTAATGTTGTTATTGGATAAATCAAGAAATAAGATGTTAGACAGAGATCTTCTTTTGTTTTATTGCAGATTAACAAGAGATTAGGAACAATTAGGTTGCACTGTTTACATTTGTTAGGTAAAGTCCAAGCTGTATTTGAGCCCTTCACCATCTTTTGTGCTTACCTAGATGGAGTTGTAGACAGCTTTATTCTTTGAAAATTTCAGTTTTTAATTTTAAGGGATTATGTGAAAGGCAGACTAGTTTTTATACCTGATTAAATCTCATACAGAATAATAATTAGAGAGCTCTCTGCAGTCTCTCTTAAAGAAAGCAGTGTATGTTTGAAAGAGAACTCCAGTATATTAATGGGCCCCAATTGGAAGCAGACAGAAGTCTTCTCTTCTTGAAGATAAGGTCAATAAAAAAATAGAAAAAGTAGCTGGGCACAGTGGCATGTACCTGTAATTTCAGCTATTTGGAGACTGAGGCAGGAGGAACTAGGGAGCCTAAGAGTTGGGGATTGCTGTGAGCCATGGTGATGCCATTGTACTCTAGCCTGGAAGACAGGGCAAGATCTTGTCTAAAAAAAAACCATAGAAACAAACAAACAAACAAACAAAAGTCACCCTAAATGAATTGTACCCTTGACATTGTTTGTGGCTGTTATATTCAAAATGCATTTATTGAGCACTTAATATTTATCTTATGTTGTAGATATAATTTCAAATTTAATTAAATATCCAAATTTTTAACTTAAAAAATATATATACACAAGTTCTTGTGTTTTATAATTATACTTAATTATAATTGGTGCTATTTTTCAAAAAGAAGTTTAAATTTATTTTAAAAAAGCAAAACAGTTATTTTAATGGCATTTCAAAACGGTAAGTAATATCTCTTATATGAAATAGCTGTGGTTTTCTTCTCTGAAATTATTAATAATAAGCTTCATCCAATGGCAGAGATGGGTCAATTATTGAAACGTTGACTTTTAAGGTTGTAGAACCCATTTCTGTGGCCACCAACTGTCTCTTTCCATTCCCACAATAAGGGATCTTAGTTGGGTGAGAATATTGCATTACGTATTCTCCAGAGAGACTCTCCTAACTTAATCACACGCATGGTTCACTGTGGGCCACAGGCCTTGCAAACTTATATGTGGTAAGTCACTGTTTGAGTCACTGTCATTACTATCTCTAAGAATATTCCAACATAGACTCCCATGTGGAGGCCATACAAGCTCTTAAAACTAGGAGTCCTTAATATCCTTTGGGAATTATATCTCTGGTAATGAACTAGCACCTGTTATTCAAAACAGCCTAAAGAATCTTTTCAACACAAGGCATGTGGAAATATCCATACATTATTGCCCCTTGACAGCCAGAAACCACAACATACTAGTATGGGCGTGTTCTTTAAACAACTGCAGAACTTTTGGTAGCTTCAAGTTTACAAAGAACTTGAGTAAACAAAGAGTCAGTGAGATAAGTAAAGAATAAGAAAGTCTCAAAAAACTTTACTAAAATAATTCTTTTTTATTTTATTTTATTCACTTCAAGTAGGTCATGGAAATAAAATAGTTCTTAAACTTTAGAAAGTCTTGTTGGAGTTGCAAGATAGATAGGTATAATAAATAGATATAGATAGGTAGATAGATGTAGAAATACATTCCTTTTCTGTTTCCTTACTTACGAAACTTTAAAATAACATTGGTTTTTATTGATATCTTTATTCAGTTTTAGTTTTATAGGCCTTATTTGAAGGTAACATATAGGTCTTCCTATTTAAAGGCATGCAGAAATAGTTATCCACAGCAGGACATTGTGGCTCAAGCTAGTAATCGTAGCACTTTGGGAGGATGAGGCAGGTGGATTGCTGGAGCAGGAGTTCTAGACCGGCCTAAGCAAGAGCGAGACCCCATCTCTACTAAACATAAAAAACTAACCTAGCATTGTGTTGGGCTATGGTCCCAACTGCTTGGGAAGCTGAGGCAAGAGGATTACTCAAGAATCCTCATGAGCTATGACACCACCATCCTCTACCCAGGATGACAGAGTGAGACGCTATCTCAAAAACATAAAAAAATAAAAAGAGATATCCATCTCACATTTGTTTTAATTATTTTCTTTATGGTACTACAATATTAGAGGCATACTTTTTTTTTTACTGAATATTAAAATACTGACTTTTAAAATAAATCTCAGTCAGGTCAAGTTAAGTTTTGATTGTGTTACTTATTACTTAAATTTGGGCAAAAAAATTCTGTGCATTGCCTACGTTTTCTCACTTTAAAATGTGAGTGGTTGGTTAGGTCTTGACATTTTTGTCCCTGATTTTTGACAGTTAAACAAATTGCTATTTCAACCTTTAAAATATTCTAATAACCTAAGATAGTGAAATTTAGCTATTGCACCATGAACATTTTACAAGTTTAATGTACTCCTCTACTATAGATTAAATTCAAAAGTCTCTACTTGGCAGAATGGACACAAAATAAATAATTGTTGATTTAATATCTTTTAACAACTTGTTGCTGACCATTTCAAAGATCTGCAACAGTTTACTGGAACAGGCAACAATGATTCCAGGCACTGTTAAATATAATAGCTATTAGTAACCACTGGATAATGTTTACAGAGCTAAGGCAGTAGCTAGTTTTAACAGCAATTGACATTATCTAGGAGACAAATTTCATTTGTGCTTATGCAAGAGAAATAGTGATAAGGTACATTTTTTTCTTTGTAAAAAAAAAAATGACATTTTTGCAAAAAGGATCCAAGCTACACTGATAATAGATTAAAGAATCATGTTTCCAATTATAATATTTTGGTTCTTACCCCCTTTTCATTATGATCATTTTATTTCTTAAATAAACTGTTTTTACTCTAACTTATATTTTTGTTGTGATTGTTATTTCTGCTTTCAAACCAACTTCTAACACTGGCCAATGTGGTGCAGAAATAAACGAGCGAGGCTAAATGTGAAAGACATTTGTCAAATGAATAAAACTGAAATGAATTAATCTAAGAAATCCTCAGGCTAGTCATGTTTATTGTTGCCAAATGTCTCCCTGCTAAGAACTAATAAGCATGAAAGGGGATAATGAAAGTTTCCATGAAAGATTTTTGGGAAATCTATCCACAAGTCTTCACTATCTGGGCATTTGGAAATAAGTATTTGTTTTATACCAGTCCCATATGAAGGCTGTGAAGATGAAAGTAGAGTCATGTGCAGAGCTGCTACAGTGTCACAGTTACTAGTATCATTTGGCTCACAGAGGAAGAGTGACAGGGAATCCCATAGAAAGGCAGGGACCTGCCAGGTAATAGACACGAAAAAAAAAAAAAAAAAAGATATATGTGTGTGTTTAATAAAAAGAAGATTTCAAGTGAAAGATTTCAAAGAGTCCAAGTGATCTTGAAACTATAATTTGGGTTTTAAACGTTTACATTCTAAAGGAAACTGCTCAGTGATAAACATTTTGGAATTAACATGCATATTTTGCTAAAAATTTACTTTGGCGAAATTAACTAATATGACAATTAGGGGTGAGGAAAGATAATTATGAGCTGAACTATAGTGTTATATGTATGTGGGAAATGATTTGTTTCAAAAGGACACACATATCAATCAAGAGTAAAAACAATGTTCTCAATTATCAATATTTTTCATGCCATGTTGTTTAATTACAAACGTTTGTAGATTCTTAGTTGTGAATATAAGGAAATCGAATAAATTCGTGAAGAGGATATTTGTAAAAAATGGTTGGAAAATAATTTTGCTAAATCATTAAGAGAAATGGGACTTAAATGACGTGACTTTCTGAGTTCCTTTGAGACATAATTGTTGCGAAGTGGAAAATGAGGGAACTTACAGATTGTCAAAATTCACTCTTAACTGCTTATTGAGTGACACTTTGGATTATCTGGTCAACTTAGAAGTTTACACACCTAGTGGGTGTCAGCTGTTTCCATGGAAAGCCAGAAGGTCACCATGAGCAGCCTTCTATGAAGCAGTTATTGGAGAGGAGGGTTTCCGTTAAATTAAAGGTCACATGAGAGAAAGCCGATCTAGTTCTGAGATATATCACAAACTTATTTAGCTTTTATCACTCAAAAACAAAGCACTCCAAAAAACCCTTCAAGGCAAAAAAAAAAAAAAATCAAACAATAGTAATAAGAACTGCATAATTTAGAGGAGAAAGAGGGTATATTTTGCACCACATTTGTAGAGCCTCATGGAACCATCCTTGTCTTGTGTGCAAACCCAGCCACAGGTATCAACACAGGAGAGTGCTGAAATAAAACCTGAGAACACAGCTCATATAATCAGGCAGCCGAGAGACACCCATCAATTATGCAGGGTAGCTATTGTAAAAGGGCGGTAAATAGGCAAGACACTAAGTAAAAATCTTTATATCAAAGTAAGACTCCCAACCCTTGAGGATATGTATTGCCTTTTATGATCAGTGCATTTTACTTTATTCTTTTAAATAAATATATGCAGACAAAATATTTGTGTTACATTTTTTTTTTTTAAGACACCTTGATTATCAACACCTGTAGTAAATACCGTGGACATTTTTGTGACTGTCAAGCCCACTAAACGAATTGACCTTTTTACATAAACATCTCTTGCATATAAGAAGACTGTCATTATCGAACTGCAATTTTTGAGAAACAGAAAGTTTATTAATTTTTTTTAACTTGCAGAAAAGCTTCTATTCACCAAAAAAGCTTGAAAACAACTGCAAAAACAAGCAACACCACCATATTATACTGAGAAAATCCAAATACGGTGCAAATAACTTGTTTGTCATTGGTTTTTATCCTCGGTATGAGACTGTTGAATGATCTACCTGAAGTTCACTGTAAATGATTCTTATAATCCAGGGTTGGACATAGCAATGATCTTAAAAAGCAACTAAAATTTGAACCTTGTAACATTCCATCTCAAACCTTCCCAATGCAACTCATTCACAGCACTTAAGTTAATATAAATGTTATCCTGCTAAAAATTTGTTCTGGTCACTTTTATTAAGATGTTGAATTTTTATCCTCCATGCTTGACTTACACTGTATCTGCTGTTAAGTAATAAAATATGGGAAGTACTTTGAAATCGTTTCCATATCCAGACACGTAGTATTGGGTATGTCAATGAAAATCCAATGACGTATTACTATACACATCAGGAGATTTCCATTCTGACCAGCTTACAGGTTTTTCTTTACTATACCAGGAGAGCCATAGTAAGCATTTTGCATATTAAATTACATACCAAACACAGTATACGGAGACCTTGACATTCGTTAAAGAACCCACATTTAACAAGGGAAATAAAAACTTTTAAGAGCCACAATGTATCTTCAACACAACACAGATTATGTGTTGGAAAATAGAGAATCCTCATCAAGCCACTTTCAGCACATATACTGATGGGTTGATTTCTGTGATCAACTGAAACTATGTAGCTGACTGATGTTAAAAAAAAAATTCTATAACAATAATGTGCAGAAAGAAGAAAACGTAATTTTTATTCCAGGAGTCCATCAGCAGGATTAGCTCTAATATCAATTTTTGAGGCAAGAGTCTCTCGGTATTTTATTTTCATGTGGGTAAGTAATTTTGGAGTGATTATACATTGACTGTTTTAAAAATTGCCTCTTTATTTTCTTTTTCATTTCTCAAGTAATTATAGGACAAAATAATGACTTTGCAATGAATGCCAGAATGTAATTCCTTTAAGGATGTGCTTTACTCCTCAATTTATTTTCTATATATTTACTGATTTGAGGATTTATATGATAACAAAAAATCCCTCACTCAATGCATTGAGAGAATAAGCTATATTGATCACGGCTCTAATTGTTTATTTGTAAATAGCAGAGCTACAAAACTCAAGCTTTTAATCACGCCTAAAATATTGTTTTGACAAAATCATTCTGTATTCACTTCAGTGTTTGTTATTTTAAAGGCTAATTTCCCACAGCGTTTTGGTGCCCCTGAACAAATATACTTTAAAATTGTTACAAAGCTGTCTTGTAATGTTGCACACATGCTTTTAAAATGATTTTTAAATTCTTGTTGGCTAAAAGAATTACATTAAACAGTAAAAAAAAATACAGACTTTTTTTATAATGCAGAGTAACATTGTGCATAAGAAAAAAAAGATTTAAAGATTCATTAGCACCTTCAAAATAACAAAGACAGCAGAACCGTTTTGGAGGAGAAAAGTTATACCGTACAGTACATTTGTAGTCAATAAAAATGTCCTTTATAATGTGGAAACCCTATTAAGAATGACAGTTTGGTCTAAACAAAAGCGATGTTTTGATGCAATTCAATGTCTTTCATTTTGAAATAATTATTTTGGACGTCTATAAAATTATGTATAAATAACTTGAAAACTTTTTGTAAAACACTTGTCCTCTTTTGTAAGAAACATGTTAAGAGGAAAGCCCTTAATAAATGTATCAGTACACTAAGCTAGCTTCATCAAAAATAGCATTAACCAGTAATAAACTGTTCATGAACATAATGATATAATCTGTAATATTATATAATATTAAAATTTATACTCATTTCTACTTATTACTTTGAATAATGCTCGGAAGGCACTTGATTTAGCTTTCTCTAGTGTAACAAAATATTTGTGAGAGATTTTGAAAATCTGTGTACGCATCTGTTAATCTCTATTTTGTACCTAAAACATATCTGAATGATAAAGGTGTCTTCGAAGGTTCTTCATATCTCTGACACCCTGGCCTCCTACACCAAATTTTGGCCCCAGCACCCTGCTTATCTAATTTGTTCTCATAAATATGTACTTGCTATTCAAGAAATAATTTATTCATCAAAGAATTTTTCCTCTTGGGGGAAAGGCAATGGTTAATCATGACCGTTTTTTTAGATGGAACAAAGCAGACATTCCGTTCTGTTATCTGGGGGAAACTATTAAACTAGATATTTCCAATATATAAATGGTAAGTAGAAGAGAGATAAATTTTAAGGCACATCCTTAAGGCTTTTTAGACCACTAGTATATCACCTAGGAAATTGTCGCTCTTATGCTTAGTAATACTCGTTTTGCGTGAAAGAGTTCTCGAGTTTTTCAAATGACTACTGACTGACTCATAGGACAGGCAGGTCTCCCACGTGGAGGTCAGCTCAGCTGGCATCTCTCAGCTGTGAGTCTCTACCGAGATTGCCGTCAGGAGAGGCAGCTGCAAAGGTCTCAGAACTCTGAGCTTGGCTGTCTTACTCTGCTGCGGACACCTGTGGGAGCTACAGGTGTCAGCCTTTTCGCACCCTGCACACCGTCTCTTACAACAATAGCTTTTAACTTTCCCCCTGCTTTTTAGTACTGTTCTCTTTCTAAAGGTAAAATACACTCCCTTTCCGGAGGCATCTTAACTCCTCTGAATTTGTTTTCTTAATCACAGTCTTAAGATTAAAAACCAAAACTACGATACCCGTTTAAGTCTTTAAATATAGAATGGGCTTTTACAATCAATTATCATGTTGAACCGAATTTGAAATAACAGACCATTTTCCACAAATGGTGTCATGTTTGTAACGCTTCTCTTTGCACGTATATATTTTAAATATTTAAAATTCTAGTGAAAAGTATTAAATCTCAAAACAAAAAGGTTTTTTTCTTCCCCTTAAACTTAGTTAAGCACAAAAGTAGCAGAATGGAGAAGACTGTGGCTTGGGCCTTTGCCTCCAGCCTGCGCTGGGGAAGACCTGGAAGGCCTCGGTCTGGTGCTTTTCAAACCCTTGCCCCACAGACACAGCCCTGTGCGCTCGCCTAATCCTCAGGAGATTTAAAGCAGATGATCATAATTCTTTAATAGTATTCTTGATATGGCATCCTAAGGTCTTGCCGAGTAAAACATTCCTAATCCACTATCCATTCTTAAGCGTATTACTTGTTTTTAACCTCTAACAGCTTTTGTTATTTTTCTATGGATAATTTCTAACTTGTTGAATATAAATAATAATTCATGCCATTGGACAGCACAAAGCATTCTCACAGCTCTTACTACCATTGCAAAAGAATCAAGACGATCTTCATAGTAACCTTGCAATGCATCTTTGTGGTCTTATTTCTCTCATTTATAAAACTAAGACTTAGAAAAGCGGTAACCAGTCCAGAGTCACAAAGCTGTATTTCATTTTATTTTATGCAGCTAGAAGAAAGCCCACGTGTATCTTGAGATTCTAGCTCAAATACTATGCATTTTACCCAGAAGTCCTCCTATCTGTTCAGAAGACCTTAATTCTATAAGACCAAGACAAACTTTAACATACAGTTTATTTATAAAAATATAAACAATTATAAAATTTAAACTGCTTATAAATGTAAATCATTCTAAGTATCTAAAAACTATGATGTTTTATTATTTAATAATCTTGAGATACCAAGGACATCTGAATCTGTAGCTGGAAGTAAACTTCTATAGCAATTTAGCATTTTCTTTTATTTAACATAATACAATTTATACCAATCTTTATTCATTATTACTTTTCAGACAAAAATAAACTCAAGAAGAATATTCTCGTTAAACTTGTTTAGAGAATTTAGAAATGCATATTGTTGAATTCGATATATTTCTTAATTTAAAATATTAAGTGAAAGTGTACGTTTAATATCACTGTCTAGGTTGTTCAGTTAAGGGGATACTTGCACCAATGATAACAAATACAAGACCTTCTAAAAAAGAACGTATATCATTCCGTGACAATCCTGTACAACTCAGTGGTGGATGGGGAAGTGGCAAAAAGAAGGTGAAAACTTCTGATTAATCCTTCCAGCTTCAGCATTCAAAAAATATGGCCAAGAGTTTGTTTTCAAGAAGAATGATGGCTTCCTGCTTAGGTTACCAATTGGATACAAAGTTTTAGAGTATTATATTTGATATGTTTTATTATACATAATTTATAATCTTATCTTCTAATGAAGTTATCATATTTCCCATCTGCAGAGTGTTGCAGTTCATGAAAAATAACTTCCAGAAAATTAATTCGTGAAATAATGTAATGAATTCTGCATAGACAGTTTCTTCTTTAGTTTAAATTTTGCAATACCTCTATTTAACATGGCTTTAGATACCAACAATAATTTTTAGTAATATGCATATAAAAGGAATGTAACTATGTTTTATTGACACTGTTTAAGATAGACTAAACGAGTAATTAATATGTCAATATCTTTATCCTACCAGATTATTATAATTGGATGCTCTGATGATAAATTCATACGTGAAACAGTTCAACATAAATAATGAAACCATCTTCTTTAAATTTTAAATCATCTTAGAGTTATGATAAAAATATATTTTCAGTTTAAATTGGCATGAAATATAAGTTTAGGTAATTATCAATTTAATGAATTGGACTTTTTCTGTAATTTTTCATTGAGATGTATATTCCCCTTATCATTTATAAAGTTAGATGTTACCTTCTTAACACTACTCAGAAATACTTTTATCATTTTAATTTTTTGTTAAATTGCCTTAGAGTATCACTTAAAAAATATTTTCAAAGCTCAAACTTCTCATTTTGTAATATTAATGTATTTTCTAAAATCGCAGGCCGGTTTTCTTAATGTCTTACTATTGTGTGATTAATGTTCTATCTTAGTAAACACAACGTGTAAAATGCTGTGTTCACGTTTAGTGCTCATAAATCTGTTACACTCTGGACTCTGGTACTTTTTTCACAAAGCTAAATCCATAGTTCCCCCGTGACTTTCCATAGCTGTGTGGTTGTGTTGCTGTGTAACCGTATCCAGTTAACATTAGTTTTTTCCTTTCGTTTCTCCCATATTTTATTAAAATATTTCCTCTAGACATGACTATCAACAGATTTAGAGATAAGTTTATAAATTTGTATCCCCCTCATCTCTTTTTTGCATCCCTGTTGCCTTTCTAACCTGTAAATCTTTTAGCTTCATCGAGATAGAAATGTTAAGAAGCCTTGAGCTGTCAATCAATAAAGAAAACATAGATTCCGGTGTTGTGGCCTAGAAGTTCAGTCCCATGTGTAGTGGCTTTACGAACACACTGGGTAACCCTTTCACTAACAGCATCCACAAACCACCAAAATGATGGAAAATATTTTATCTCAGTTCGTTGTAAACCCTGCAGGAGAAAACCACATTAAAGCTGATAGTGCTGGGGTTTTATGGTTCATGTACTCAAATCAATGAAGTGGAAACACTAGCATGAGAAGTGAGATGCTTGTGATTAAACTGATTTAGGACCTAAAAATAACTTTAATCTATAGTTTCCTTACTCTGTAATCTGTGTAATTGTTTCATAATTCATAGTATATATTAACTTTGAAGAAGATGATTGGGGCTGATGTTCCTAAATTTGTGATAATTCATATATATGTCAATAAAATAGTTTCCTAATTATGGCGTCCAACTGTAAGTTCTTTATAGTGTTTTTATTGTGTTCGGCTTTAATAGGATTATTGTAAACATCTTTCAATGTTCCGATGTATCACTTTGTACTACTAATTTGTGTTTATGAAAATAGGAAAGATAAATGTAAACTTTTGCCATGGAAAAGGATATGAGGAAAATAAAACCAAGAGATATTCTTTCTCCTCTTTACCTGAGGAGACATTTGGCATATGATTGTCTTTAAGGTAAGGTGAAGTGAAAATCTGAGCCTGTCTCTACACTTGCTTGGAAGTGAGTTTTGGATTGACGATGGTGGACCCAGGCAATGCTACTATTCAAATACATGATCCATAACAATTTTTTTGTTCTTTCCTGTATCCTAAGTCCTACTCTAACAGCTTACTATACCAATCATCATCAGCGACTTCTAGCTGGTTAGAATGGCAAAGTGAATCACTAATCACTAAAAGCCTGGTAAAGGTTCTAGGCAGGATGTTTGGAAATTCCAAATTGTATTATATAAAAACAAAACTGCACTGCATTACAGACAAACTTCATTTCAGAGGTTCACTCCAACAAGAAGATCTTTGTGCATACAGAATTACACATTATAAGAGATATCATTAGGTGTTTGGGGAAGCATTCCAAATCGTTACCGGTATGGACCTTAATTTGTTATCTACCCGTAACAATTAAAAACTTACCAAAAAAAAAAAGCATTTTTCTCAACACCTGGGTAGTGTCCATGCAAAGTTCAGACGTTTACAAAAGTAAACGTTTAGGATATATTTTGATTATATGTTACTGGTTGTATGCTATAATAAAAGTAGCTATACATTACTTCCAAAAGAGAAAGACAATATTGCCTAACCTTTTGAAAAAAAATTGCCATTCACATAATAAAGTGAATTTTTTGTTATATTTCCTTTACTGTGAATTTATTGTTATATCTCCTATGTTATCATATTACCTACCTCATGTATTTTCGGTCATCTTAAAGACATCATCTTTAAATGCTGGTATCTTTATTATTATTTAGCTAGATAATCATTTATCGTCTAGTTTATAATTTTTATGACTATATTGAGGAAAAAATGAGTTATATAATGAATACATATTAATTCTGAGAAAGAAGACCTCCCCCCAAGGAGCCCATGGACTATCAGTTGTCAATTTCTAACTAATATCTACTCTAACCAATTGCTAACTCTAGTACTAATATTAGATGCAATTGTACTACTTCAGTATATAATTAAATCTATTATCTACATGATATTTTGCTTACCTAGATGGAGCAGGTTCTGCACAAATGATTGTGAAATTCATGTCAAGGCCCATTCTGACCAAATAATTATAACACAGATCTGTGCAGCGTGCACATTAGCAACTAGACAATTGTGATTATACTTTAAATATGGTTAATCTCAGTTGAGATACTGTGTACATGTAAAATTCATATACGATGTCAAAGATTCAGTATAAAAAAGATAAAATCCTCTAATAATTTTGTGTTTATTACATCAAAATAATAGTCTTTTTCTTTTTTAATGTGAATATTAGAAAATTTAAAATGATATGTATGGTTAACATTATATTTCTATTGGATAGCACTGTCCTGTAAAATGATGTAGGTGGGGAATTTTTGATGCAGAAAAAGATTGGTAAGATAGTAAGAGAGATAGAGACTACAGAAAACAGAGTGTACAAATCCTAGCTTATTTAAAAAAAAAGGGAGTTTAGATCCTTTTAAGCATAGTGAATATTTTGAAGTAAAAGGAAGAGATAACCCTTGTGGTTCTCGACTTTAAGATGGCATAACTGAATTTAACTTCTCATTTCTTCTAATTCATTTGTTTTTATTTGGTTTTAATCAATGACCATCTTACAAAATTAAGTTGCAGTCATTTATGTCAATGGTGGTGAGAAAAAGGATTAACATTTACCTTGTAAGTTATATCAGGCTTTCACATAGGCCTGGTTATTAATTTTCAAATGCATGATTTGACCTGTGATCTAGATAGATCCTTATAATGAGAGCCATATTCTATTTGCTTCCTATGGTATCATGAATCCAGTTTCAATCTAAGACACAAAATGGAAAAGCCAACAAAAGTTGCACAAATAAATATAATATATTTGAAAGCCAGTAAACATAGTATGCTTATAACTTCCCCCAAAGCACATGATAGTCATATGGTTTATGTGGTATCTCTTAACAACCTTTCCCTTTCAAATGTGCAATTCATCTATGATCCCTAGGAGCCAAAATTTTACCCCAGTGAAAAATTCAAGTGAAAATTTTCATGTGACTTCTGATTTATAACACTTATCCCTGCCAGTACTTTAGGGCAAGGGTGCAAATAAGTGTCAATAAGCCCTGCCTGGTAGATATGGAATGGCAACCAACCTGTGGGAAGAAACCAATGAGGTCCCACTAGAGTTTGGCAAAGAAAACTGCATAAAGCAAGTGAAGATTGGCTCAGTTGGTCGTTGATGCTAAAGCATTGACTGTTAAAGTAACTGAGGGTTTCTCTGCTGCTTTTCATCTTTGCTTTAAGCCAGCAGGGGTGCCCAGATATATATATATATATTTTTTTTTTTTTTTACACAAACACCCAAATCTGATAAGAAAAAAAAAGTCAGTGCATAATAGATGCACTATGTATGACACCACAGATAAACAAAACAGTCCTCAAATAATCTGCATATGGCCCTTGGGCGGCAGGTTGGGCACCCCTCCCTGAGAGGGCAATAACCAGCCAAGGTGCTAGAGAAAGACTCACTCATTGAAGCTTTTGAGAAAAGTGAACCAATTCAATTAATAAGAGAGGAAGAACAACATTTCCCAGCTTATATTTAATATTTCCAAGAGAATATAATCTGCGTAGTATCCTTGTATTTTACATTGCAATAGCAGAGGTGACAAACCACTTCAAATCCATGATTTCCTTATGGAGAAATATAGGTGTCAATGGTGACCCATTAATAAATATAAAACTTTTTAAAAAATTGGATATGTCCTTGGAATTACTGAAAATTAATTTTCTCCTGCAAAGGCAAAAATAAAATCTTTCAAACCTGTATTATGATCCTCATGGAATTGGTCTAAATTAATATTGTACAATATGCATATAATTAGAGGCACACAGGAATTCTAAATTTTCTAATAACTACGGTGCAAATGAAAAGAATTGGTACAATTAATTTAATGATATATTTTGTACTCTCATACATTCAATATAGCGGGTGGCCATAACGTTCATGTGCAATTGCCCACTATGTTAAATTGCATGCAAACTTGATGGCCACCCTGTTTTTATTTTATTAAATAAATTAAATAAAATTATGAAGATATTATCTTATAGGAAAAGTTTCAGATACATTAGCCTCCAAAGTTCTATGTCATAGAGAAATAAAAATATATTTTATATAAAAATAAACTTTAGATGATTAAATTCTATAAGTGTATAGCTAAAATACCTAAATATACATGCTCAAAATATTTAAAACGGTAACTTTCCAACTTCAGTATAGATTTGAGGTTTATTCCCAAAGTTATTGGATTTAAGATTTCGCTACCAAAGTTCATTGATCAGCCTAAAATTACAAGGAGATATAGTAAGGGTGGGTTGGTTTCTCATCTTTCTATGCATCATTCAAATTTAATCTAACCATGGATTTGCTACTAACATCAAAATGGAACCAATGCTTAGAGGAACTCAATGTAATATAATCTAACTGTGCTGTGTTTTAATCCTTGCTCTGATGAGTTATCTTGAAAAAGTGACAGACTCTCTGAGCCTGTTTTCCTACTATTAAATTAGGCCGATATTAGGTCAAGTGGCACAGTATTCGAGAAGCCCCTGGCTTGTATGTTGAGCATGATAAACACTCAATAAATAGTGACTTCACTTGATACAGTACACTTTCCCAGAACAATCACACAAAATTAAACCCAAGTTTCTCTAAGTCCATTAAAATTGGGTCAATTCTACATATCATACTCAGGAAATATTTCCATGAGATAATGGGAAAATGTTTTTAAAAAATCTTTGAGAGTCAACTTCTCTTAGATTTGCCCTGAGTGGAAACAGAATCGATGCTTCAAATACATGCATCTCGAGCACCCTCCATGGAAAGTAAGTAGAGTTCTTTGGAAATGTAAAGGGTACATATTTCAAATAGCATGTTCACCTATTTTTTTTTTTTTTACATATGCCATGTGAAAGATAAAGCTCTAGAAAATAAGTAAAAATGTCTGCACAAGAACTCTGTAGGTAATGCTCTGTACTCGAAAACAGACCCAGAAAATGTTTCTTTCCATCATCAGTGGCCCACAGTGGGTGTCAGATGATTGGTTGTATTCGCTCACATTCTCTGCATTTTACTCCTTCCCTTGTAAAAGGAAATATCAGCTCATTGAATCTCTAGGGAGACAAAGAAAAGGATATACATCTTTTGGTTTTCTTTCTTCACCTTCTTTATGGATAATGTACAATTATCCATAAACTAGTTGTTGTTTTTTTTTTAGCATTAATCTAGATTCCATAAACAGTACTATAAGGAACTTTTAGAATCCTAAAAGGGACAAAAATTATTGTGCAGGTAGAAAGTATTAGTTTCAAATGGGACTGGACAGGAAGGGGGTGATTTCATATTCAGTTTAATTAACCTTGAAGGATAAACGGATGCTAAGGAAAGCATTTGAGGCAAAGGACGTAGCCTGAATACATACCTAGGGAGATAACAGTGACATACCCAGGGAATGGAGAGTATAAAAGTCTAGGGATTAAATTATTGGACAGAACTGGTAAAGCTTGGTGAGAACAGAAATTTAGTGGCAAAAGAGACTGGGAAGCAGGAGTGCATAAAACACCTTGAGACCTGTCCAGCCAATCAGCTTCAGGTTATTTGTATGATCTATAAATGAAATACTGTTATTGGATGGTTTTCATAAATAGGAAGACAATAGCCCTTGAGGTCTGTACAGCCAATCAGCTTCAGGTTATTTGTGTGATCTGTAAATGGAATACTGCTATTGGATGGTTTTCATAAATAGAAAGATAATAGCATTCTCAGATAATGTTATTACCAATGATTATTGGTATATTTTAAAATAAAATGAGATGTGAGTAGGGGAAATGTTCATTTAATTCAAGTATGAAATGATAATAAAGTTACCTACAGCAAAGTCTCTGTGTAACGAGTATACTGATTTGTTTAATAGAATTGTTAAAGAAAAATTAAATGACCTACAGTGTCTTTGGCCTTTCAGTCTGTTGAGAGTTGATTAGTTTTTATGTGTGGTGATATTTTTTAAATCTGAGTGAAGTTGCTTTTAAGTGTAGACATTTGAAAGATCGTTTGTAAGTGCTTTCCTCAAAAGGACATTGATACAGACAGTGATTTCTTGACCAAGCTGTTCTACCCTAAGGAATGAGGACTGTGAGACCTCCAGGAACATTATTCTGAGTCCTCTATGTCTAGTAATGGCTGAAAAAAGCTAGACTTTTTAACATTAGTTACTTGGCATGTATTAGAATCAAGGAATTGAAAGGTCCTCCTGTCTTAGTCTATTACAGAATACCATAGTCTGAGTAGTTCAAATAACAAACATTTATTTCTCGCACTGCTGGAGGTTAGAATCCTGAGGCCAGGGTGCCAGTATGGTTGGGATCATGGTCAAACCCTTCCTCCTGATTGCAGAAAGCCATCTTCTTACTTTGTCCTCACATGGCAGGGCCACAGCATTAAGAGCACTAATCTCATCACGAGGGCCTCACTCTCACACTGAGGCTTAGAGTGTCAACATGTGAATTTAAGGGAGACACAATCATGGCCTCATCTTACAGAGCATATGATTTAATTGATAAGAATTGCATTTCCTTTTTTTTTTAGAGACAAGAGTCTCACTTTGTCACCCTTGGTAGAGTGGCATCGCAGCTTGCAGCAACCTCCAGCTCTTGGGCTTAGGTGATTCTCTTGCCTCAGCCTCCTGAGTAGCCAGGACTACAGGTGCCCGCCACAGTGCCTGGCTATTTTTTGTTGCAGTTTGGCCAGGACCGAATTCAAACCCACCACCCTCGGTATATGGGGCCAGCGCCTTACTCACTTAGCCACAGGTGCTGCCCAAGAATTGTATTTCTGTTAAACTTTTCACTACTTAACTTTATAAAAAGAATATTTTAAGAAGCTGAGGCCTTAAAAGGTAACTATGCTTGTTTTAGGTAGTTATTGGGAGAGTGGAGAGTAGGACCCCAGTCTCTGGAGTCACAAAAGTCTTAGAAAACTTGTGTTAGAGGTTACACCTATGTTTATATTCTAACTGAAGAGTAGTTTGGGGCAAGCACACTTACCAAGCACACTTACCAAGCACACTTATACACATCTCAGTACTTAGCGTCCATGTATAGATTTATTTTCCATATGTGATCCTTTTCTTTTTCTATCTCCTAAGTCGCCATAATTACATATTTCATTTTTTAATTTAAATAATTGAATTTTTGTTTTTAAGTAACTTCTCATTTCATGGCACCATTAGCTAGTTATTTTTTCTATGTCTGTAACCTTTATTAAATGCTTTCCCATTCTGAATTTTAAAATCAAAACAACAGCAAACATACAAGCTTATCTTATGACCAGGCACTGTTCAATATGCTTTAAATATGTTAACGTTGTTTATGTTTGCTGCTAGTCTTGGAGATAGGTGGTGTTATTCCTGGTCCTCATTTTATAGATGACATTGGATTTTAGAATCCCAGCATCCCACAGCCACCAAGTGGTAGAGCTGGATTTAACCTCATTGAGATGTTTCGAGTGTGTATATTATTCTACTTCGGATGTTACAGATGAAAGAGAGATGCATATACATTATGATAAAAATTGTGTGTCATCAGTTATCCAAACTTGCTCTCCTTAAGAAATCCAAAAGGTTATCTGTATAATAATATGGGTGTGTCAGTTGAGACAACAGTTATTTGACTGAAGACACTTGCTTTCTAAGTGTAGTCTTTGACTTTAGCATAAGACAAAACATAACAGAAATGCATTTAATTCTAATTTGGAAAATAATAGTACTATAATTTTCTTGTGAGGAAACTCAGAGATGTAGGCTGCTGTAGGTGTTAGTGACCTCATTTGGAAGCTTTGGTTTGAAAAAGATTCACGTGGCACAGATTGATCCCTGCAACTTATCTTCTCTAGAAGCCTGCAGCCCACATTAGTTATATAGGAAACTTTCATTGTTAAAATGTGTGTCTTTTACATTAAAAAAAAAAACAAAAACGATTTTGAACTCATGTCAATCCACTTAGTTCCACATCCGGGGCTGCATTGAATAAACTTAATCTTTCTTAGGTCTTAGCTAAAAATCACTGACTCTTATAACCATTTTCCTATGATATTGGTTTAGAGATCCCTTTTGATTCAGCCACTGTACCCTAGAAAAGCTCAAAGTTATTATTTTTCTCTACAAAAATTATTTCCATAACATTATTTAATTTGTTACATTTCTGCACAGTTCAGCATGCAGGGAGGATCTGCTTTCTCCTGAGGTGTGACGGCTTAACTCCTGCTTGTTTTAGCTTTCTCAGCATCTGAGTCATGCTATAGTCTCAAAATATCCTCAGATCACGACTCCTTAGACTCTTAGAAGCCTCATTTCTGATCTTTTCAATTTTTTAACCTTAATTCGCAACTTTGTGTTTGTCCATTGATTTGATTCTCTCATCCTACCTGTCCCCCAAATCGTTGCCACCCGATCTTTGTTGTTGTTGTATTCCAAAAATGTAACTATCAATCCTAATAATGGAAAATTTGTAAAACTTGGTAAGTGCAATATCTATATTTGAACTTTTGGTAAAACTATTGAATAGAATAAAGATCCACCTTTAATGGATAATACCTGAAGGAATTAAAGCAATGATCTCTGGGACTCCATGGTGTTCCTTCCAGGGTTAAAAGGTTGCATCGTTGGCAAACCAGGCACTTTAATAAACTACAGTTTTCCTCAACTGTGATCCAGCATCTCGATACCAGAGAAGCTTGTCTACCTTAAATGAAACATTGCCTGAAGATCTGCTTTATTTCATAAGAAATGAAAATTACTTTTTAAGTTTCTTTCTTCATTTTATCAAGATTTACATTTTTTTAAAACTGTAAGACAAGTATTCAAAGTTGATTAACATTAGAAAGCATGTAAGATGAAAGGGCATTCGTATTCAAAACAGAATAATCAGCTTCTTAGATTGAGCTGAATTCATTTCAATGATGGAGCAATTTTTAAGCAGCAAAAGAATGTCTGTGTCCTTCTCCCTCAAAAGTCCCACATGAATCAAATACAGTGTAAAAGAATTTCAAGAACAATAGTAAAAAATGAAATCCCCTGAAATTATTTGGACTTTCCGTAAGTAACTGCATTAACATTATTTCCTCCAAACAAATTCCTTTTAAAATTAAAGTCCTTTTAATAAACGTCTCTTATAGTTCTTTATTTTGTATTGCACAAGGGTTACAAAATTCAGAAATAAATTGAAATAAATGAGTTATCTACAGCTATTTTTTCTTTGTTTTTGTCAATGAAAAATTACTTATGTATTTAGTAAAATAGCAGTAAAGATTTTAATTGCTTATTATATTTGAACTTTATTAATAAATTGTGAACTCCACGAGGTTTGTGATCTTGGCAACCTTTAAGGTAAGAAAGTGCTCAATTGTGACTTGATAAGGAGGCTTCATTTGGGGACTTCTGATGCTGGGAGCCCAAAAGACATAATCTCAGAAGTCTCTGACAATTTTCAGCAAACGTCCTTGGATGTCCTGGGCATTACTCCGCTAGAAATAATCTATCAGCTTTGTTTAATAAAAAGGGCATTTGAGAAATCTGTAAAGGTTAAAATGTTCTTACTGTAAGACATGATCTTGAGACTGGACCAGGGCCTGATTTTAATCTATCCCCTAGGGACATCCTGCAGTCAGGCTGAAACCTGGCATTCCCCAAAGAGGGCGAGAGGATCCTTCTCTGTTGAAGACAGGTAGTTAAGAGTGAGGTGCGCGCTACTTTTCACAAACACAGAGACACACACTCTGTATTATCAAAGAGACTTACACGTCTCCTGCCTTACCCCCTAAAGCGGCAGCATTTTGTTATACATATTAATTCTGATTGCCAACCTGTGAAACAAACGGGGCACTGTCCTGACCAAGGGACGATTAGATGATCTATTTGCCAACGTCAATACTTGGATGGAAAGATTAAAATATGTTGTTTTTCCAAGAGTTAAACTTTAAAAGGGGGGAAAGCACTACTGATGAAATATTAGCGGCAAATCGGTTAACCGCTAACTCCTGTCTATTCGTCCAGGCTCTTTTAAGTTTCCTCAAACAGCAAAACTTCGTTTTCTTTGCTCAGAATAGAGGCTTCTCTGCGTGTGCACGCCCATGCCTGGCTGTAGGTGACTTCCCCAAACGACTGAGGTGGAGACCCAGCTCGCACCCCAGACACCCCTCACCACTGTCACTCTGAGCTCTCCTAGGCCCATAGCCCGGAGGGTGGCCCTTCCCCGAGGTGCGTCCCAGGCGGCGGTCCACCCAGGAGGTTTGTTCGTGCACAGGTTGTCCACGGTACCTGATCAGAAAGGACCAGCACGTCGTCGGGCTGCGGCGGTGGCTGCGCGTGGCGCGGACTCCGGGAAGCGGTTCAGCGCGAGCGGAGCGGGCACCGCTTCCAGCCCCGGGTCCTGCCTGCACCCCAGGAGGGGCGTCCCACAAGCTCGGCTTTCCTTTTGGGAGCCACAGAGAGGTTTCTGTTCAGAAACTCGACTTAATAACATTGAGCAAGTTAAGACTCACTTATCAAAATTCACATCAGGAATCCACGTTGCCAGGGGCGGGCGAGATGGGCTGGCAGATGAAAGGGGTGAATGTGAATCTTTACCTTTCTCTAAAGTTCTTTGATGATTTTAGTAATAAATGAGCTGGTGCTGTCTCCCCTGCCCCCCTGGTTTTTTCCTCTGAATAATCCTGCGTGTAATAAGTGTGTGTGCGTTTTTCTTCCTTCCATTGGATTTGTAAGGCACCGAAGCAAAGAGGTTAGGGTAGTTCTGCGCCTACAATGAGATGCGTTCTGAGGGCTTCACTTCGGTCTCCAAACCGCATCGTCTTGTCCCAAGGTAAAGAGTCTTCGTGCATAAGAGAGGGGCACAGTAGGTTACGGACTTCCTGAAAGAGACTCTGTTGCTCACAGTTAGCCCTGGCTTTGATTTTGTCTGCTGGCCACACTCTGGTCAGGCTCATGGAAAGACCAGTGATTTTACACTTACGTTGTACCATTTCAGTCCCAAGAAAAAGCATCCATCATTTGGCCTCAGTTTCTATACTGAGATTTTCTTTAAGGAAGTTTTGCCCTGAAACTCAGTGAAAGCTCAAGGTGGGGGGGTGGGGGGGTATAGGAAGGCACATATTTTTGAAAAGTAGCAGCCCTGTCTTGAGACGTACCTATTAATCTTCAGGGAGAAAATGTATTTGGATATGCTGAAGAGAAGTTTAAACAATTCATTAATCAAATAAAGCAGGAGAAAACATGTTCTAGATAAACAATAAATTGCTAGTGGAATTTGAGCTTATGAACTAAATACAGTTTAACTTAGGCAGTATTTAAAATTATACGTGCCATAAAAACTCTAACTTTAACGATTTATTATGCTCAAGACTTTCTGAGACAATAACAGCCACAGAGAATAATTAAGGTGAGTAGGTTACTGCAGCTGAATCATTATTTTTTTATATTTAAAATTAAATACATTGCTATACTGAAAGTAAATAATAGACATGTAAACACATACACTAGTAAGTCAAGATATTTCCATGAGAAGCAAATAGTCATACTAGGTTTTTGCATTTAAATTGGATCCAATTTAGGTCAAATTTGGATCACATAGAAATCAAATCCATTTCTCTCTTAGGAAAAAGGCAACTATGTGAAAAACTATTACTAACAAGCTGAAATTCCGAAACAAACATACCTCTGAAAAACGAGGAATTTCTGAAACCTCAAAATATTTGTTATTATTACTGAAATCAAGGTAAATTTAACCCACTGTATCTGAAAGCCTGGTAAGAGCACACACAGTTGGAAAACTTACAGGCTCAATTACCATTCAGGTAACTGTGTGTTTAAAAGGCAGAAACTTCGAAAATGTCAAAAAGTTTTACATTCGTCAGTAGGTGTGTTTTCTGAAGTAGATGATGACGAATTGGCATAGATTTTCAAGAAAAGCCTAAATATTTCTTTGTGTGTATATTTTTATTTTGATGAAAACCTCTTGAGCTGCTTCAATGCAAAATATATTTTTGCATCTGTTATGTCTGCAGAGCTGTGGGAAGGCTGAAGATGAAGCCAGGGAAGGAAAACAGCAGCAGAGCACACACAAACATGAGGCCACCTGGCTGCTTGCCATGCTACATGACATTCAATTATTTTAGTACTTTTTCATGAGTTTCCCTCCACCAGCTCCTCCCTCCTCCTCCAAACTGTAGCTTTGCTACATTTGGCATAGTTGGCCTGATTCAGCATGCATTCTTTTTTTCTAGATTTACTTCTAAGAAGCCTTCAACTCTTCTTGCAAAAACAAAGTGCTAAGCCTACATGCTAGCAATCTTATCTTGACATGCCCTTAGTTGCTAGAGGATTGTGACATTTCTTCAATGAGTTGAAAAAGTAAGGAACCAGAGTGCTCTTCTATGGCTGTTTTAATGTATGGACAGACATTTTTCATTTCCTAAAAACGTATTAACATGGAGGGGAGGGACACTAAAGGCAGCTTTGAGTCTGAGAGAATTCTTTTTTTTTTTTTTAAATGTGAAGTGAGTGAAGCTGACTAGAGTGCCAATTGTCTATGTGAATTTTACGTTCCAACAAAGGGCTACTTTGGGAGAGGATGTCAAATAGCCACTTTCCATGGACTTTCCAAATAATTTCAACTTATTCAATTACCCTAATTCTAGGTTCTAAACTAAAGAGGACTACTTAAAATAAGGAACACTTTTTAAAAAACATTCAAAACCAGTGGGAGAGCTGCCACCTAACAACAATCCATTCCGGTCGCAGGAGGGATGTTAGATGGACCTTCAAATGGCAACATCAGAGTCATCACAAAATAGCCTTTCCACGCAATTAATTAGGATCCAATAATGCTGGAGAAATGATGTACTTTACTCCAATGCAGCTTAATTACTACAGGTGAAAGCTTTTCAAAGAAGTTGGAGCTTGAAACCTCCATAGTTCTTGTTACCCCCCTTCATTTCCCTTTCTCTTCTCTTCACCTTCCTCCCTGACACCCCTCATGGGGGCTGCTCTTCATCCCAGTCAAGGAGATAGATGGGAAGCATCAATGACTGCATGGTGCACAGAGATCTGAAGGTATGGGAATCTCACTGTTTCCTAAATCTTGTTTAGGCTTTAAGAGAAACTGAGCTCTCCACACCTCTGGCATCTGCTACTCCACCCCACTTTCACTGCCTCCTGCAAGTGTTGGTGCCCATGGGGAAGTTTGGTTCAGGGAGCAAATGCGAAAGGGAGACCTGGCGGCTTATTCCTGTTGGATTTCTTGACTGACCTGAAAGAAGGAGAGCTGAGTCCTGGGTTTAGATCCCCAACGTGAAAATGAAATGAACAGTACTCTCAAAGGCAAAATAGAAAGTTGGGGCAAAGAAGAAAATGAAAGCTTGAGGGTGACGGGCTCAGCCTGTAGGCGTGAATTAAATCCGGACGACAACTTGACCTAATAAACAAGGTCTTTTTACCAGCTGATGGCTCAGGACTCTAGCCCCTGGGGTTTGGGCCAAACTGACTGGTTGGAATTGGGGACGGTTTTAAAAGCCTTCTGAGAAGACAGGGGCCATGGTGAACTGGATAGAGTAGCTGGAAGCATTTATCACAGTACTATGGTCAATTGCCAAGGAGGCTATACTCCAAGCATCAGGCAGAAAGAGCACAGGTAGAGCTTAAGGAAAGGGAGACAGCCTTCCATCTGCTTTCTTCTCCCTGTGTTTCTAGAAATTATTCTTATTATTTTAATTAGCATTTTTAAAAAAATTTGTTATTAATGCTCCTATCTCTAGAGCTGTGTCATTACTATAAACTCCATCTCAACCTCTCAAAATCCATCTAATGCAGCTCTTGGCAACCCAAGCCCCAGCTTCTTGCCAAAGACTGCAGATTAAACATTCGTTATGGGAGTTTGCTATTAACTGTTCCCTCTGTTATGGGCACATGTGGTTTCATGTCACAACACAAGCAAGATTCCACGTAATAGACCCGCATTTGCAGGAGGCTTCATTGGGTATTAAGTGGGGTTGGTAACACCTCACACCCCGCCCCATCCCTCCAACCACTATCAAAAGTGCGTTTGGGTAATGAATTGGAAACTAGTTTACTAGGAAGCTGCTGTCCTTACCTCTAATTAGTTTTTTCTATGAGTTGGACTTCTATTGGTATATAAGTACTCTAGAACTTGCATCGTATGTCTTTCATTTTAAAAGACATAGAATGCGTTTTAGGAAATTTGGGGCTTTTAAGACATTTGTAAACAAGTTGACAGAGGTCACAGAGTTAACTAAGTTCATAAATAAGTGTATATTTCCAAATCAGCCATGGGCGTGGATCTAGCTGCTGTGAAATTCTGAAAAACCAAAGACCAATTCTCTTATCATGCCCCTTGTATATTAGAGAAAATCAGACCTTAAGAATACCTGAAAGTAGGAAGGTACAGAGGAGGGTAGGAGCGGACCGAAAGTCTCCAACCCATCCAGGACTGAGGGACACCCAAAGTTCCGACAAGGGCTGCCAGGGAAGCGCAAAACTGCCGCTCCTGCTCCAGCAGCGTCTGAACGCCGCAGAGCCCCCCTAGCTCAAGCGTTTCCGTGACATTTTTTTTTTTTCTTTTACACCAGGTCTGGCCTCACAATGTCCAGGATGTTCCACCACGCAGCCTGCCTTTCTCCTTAAGCGCAATTCTCCAGTGGGTTTTCTTGAACCACACCCCCATTGAGATTTAAAAATTTGCTGTTGGTGCTGGGGGCACCGCTCTGGAGATTGTGATAATAATACAGCAGAAACTATTTAATCCCAGCAATAGCGTCAGTTTGTCCTAACCTGAGTGCGCACTCAAGGCCACGCTGAGCGCAACAACATGCTCCTGTTTGGGAGAACAGTCTCGGTTGGTCCTGGGCCGCACGAGGCTACTGTCCCAGCCTGTTTCTCGGTTCCGTCAGGTTGGATCTGGGTGCCTCGGGCCGATCCTGCCTACCGGGCAGTACTAAGAAACGGCTCTGGGGTGCGCAGTGCTCGGGAATTGTTCCTCCCTGTCTGCAACCTGGTTGGGCCTCGGAGGAGGTCTCAACAATGAGAAGAGGGTCAACCAAGACCCTAGAAGAGGGTGGAAAATCCCAAACCGTATATACGGAAGTCTGCCAGAGTTGGGGTTGGCTTCACCACCCCCGAGTCGGGGCAGGCCGGCGGTGCTCAAAGCCGCGGCATAATTGCCAGGCTGGACCCGGGAAACCGGACGGCAGCCACAAGGGCCAGTGCCAAGAAAGGTGGTGTCGGGAGGCAGTAACAAAGGCCTCCTGGTCCACAGCTGTGGGGTTGCTCATCAAATTTGCTAACTTAATGGGCCTACTGCAAATGGTTGCCTTTTTGTACTTGGGGCATGAACATATTTTCCGAAGATGCTGCGGACTTCTAGGAAGCCAGAGTGGGGCCCCAAGTCACAAAGAGGGTCTTTCAACCCAGCAGTGCTGTCCTGCCTACCATCCCCTCCGGCGGAAATGGAGGCCCTAGCTCTGACCGCGCCTGGGACGCAGCGCAGCGAGCGCGCCCAGCTCCACGCGCGCCCCACGGGCTGCCCGCACGCACTTTATAGAGTAATTCCATCGCGACTATTTAAAAGGACACGTAATATTTAAAAAAAAAAAGGCGAAAACCTTCTTCCTCTTCTTCACAAACCCTTTGTTTAACTAGCCTCCCTCTGGCCTAGACTAAAAGCCCTTTAGAGGCACTTATCTTAATGAATTTTCTTACCTTATCATAATTTAAGTCTAATGATAAAATTGTGGACCAAAAGCAAGAGTGGGAAATAAGTTGGTATTGGCATACAAGGATCGATTCAGTGCCTCTCGCTCAGCCTCCCTCTCCCACCCATTGCCACCGCGTCCACACGCCGAAGCATTCCAGAATACAAGGAAAGGCCACGTCCTCGCAAAGCGCCCAGCGCGCCCGGACACCGGAGCCTCTCCTGCTTAGAAGCAGTGGCAGCCCCTCTACCACGGCCGGTCCAATTAATAGCTCCCAATGCATCCGGTTTCTCGGGCTTCTGATTAATGTGGATCTTCCACGTAAACAATTTACAGATGAAATAAAAGCCCTTTAGACCAATACTTCCTTTCAAGTTCTTAAGAGCCTCTAAATCTTTCTGGTAGTAAGTGGCCGGCATGGGGGCGGGGTGGGGACAGGGTGCGGGGCGGGTAGCCCCGGAGGCCGCCGAGAGCGGGGAGTGGAGAGTTAACTTTGCATCTCACCAAGCTCTTCCAAAATGCCAGTCCACTGTCGCGGCGGCAGTGTTTCTGGGTGTCGGGGTCTCGTCTCTCCTGCCATTTGTCTGAAATGGAGCTGTCTGTCTGTCTAACCTAGGCCTGGACGCGCCCTGCCTGGGTAAGTGAGGAAGGTGGGGGGCAGGGTGGGGGCGGAGGGGAACCCGGGGTGGAGTTAGTCGCCTGCCTATTTTCATATTCATTAGAACTGGGAGGTTGCCCGAGGAGCCCAGCTGAGTTTCAAGATATAAAAGCAACTTCGGGTGCCCGGGTTGCAACCGGGAGTATTAAAGGGCTGGGAGAGGGGAAGCTCCCGGCGCCGCGGTGCTGGCTGTCCCTGCCCTGCGCTCTGGCCCTCCCTCCTCCCGCCCACTCGCTCCCTCCCCCAGCGCTCTCCAGCCTCCGCGCCCAGGCAGCTCCTCGACAGCCTTCCAGGATTATGGAGTTCCTGAGCGAGAAGTTTGCCCTCAAGAGCCCGCCAAGTAAAAACAGTGACTTTTACTTGGGCGCTGGAGGCGCGTTGGAGCACGTTATGGAGACGCTGGACAATGAGTCCTTTTACAGCAAAGCGTCCGCAGGCAAATGCGTGCAGGCCTTCGGGCCCCTGCCCCGCGCCGAGCATCACGTGCGCCTGGAGAGGACCTCGCCCTGTCAGGACAGCAGTGGTGAGTCGGTGGAGCTCCCGCCGGTCTCCGCAGCCGTCACGCAAAGCCCGAGTGCAGGAGCCCCCGGGATAGCGGGGAGGGAGAAGGCACGAGCAGGGGAGCGAGAGAGGGCGGGCGGGCAGGCGGGCGGGGCAGGAGGCCGAGCGGCCCGCGCTGGAGGCAGCGCTGTCGCGGCTGCTGCAGACTCCGGGGAGTCAAAGAAAGGATCCCACGGCGGGTCGCCTCTGCGCGATTCTCCTTTCCTTGTCCGCGCTTGTCCCTTCTGGTTCTGCCGTCCCTCTATCTTGGACCCTGGAGTAAACTGATACCGCTGTAAATAGAGCGTAATTGAGTCAAGGCGGATCGCTTCCTCTGCGAGCTCGCCAGCCGCCCAGTCCCGACCCGGGAGCTGAAATCCATCACAGCTAGTTACAGTCCGCCACTGTCCTCGCGAATAAAAACAATCTTTGAACTCTTTTAGGTAAAAAACAAACAATCCCCCCAACTTTATTTAACAAGACATTGTGATAATTTACCCCGTGAGGTTGGAGGATGGCTAGAATATTAATGTGTGTGAATTTGTGATTTCTGCTTTTTTTGTGTTTGCCATAAGACACGCGGTAAATTTTTGTTAAATGCCGAATCACTTTAAATGACTTCGGGCAAAGAGTCCGCGATATAATCACTCTCTCCCAGATTCTCCGCTGTCTATTTCTCGGACTCCACTTTAAGTCACCTAAGGAGCCTTTGAAATGCTCCGGGATGAAAACTTCAACTCTGAGTGCCCGAGTATCTCAAAGTCAAAATGTTATCAAAACAAACCATCTATCTTTTCTATCTTGTAACTCAATACAAACCTATTATTTCAGATCTTGACGGCTAAAGTACGTTTACAATTCCAGGAGAACTTTTCCTTATCATTGTATATATTCCGCAGTTAAGCTGTAAGGAGCGGGTTGCTTTAAAATAACAAACGAATTAAGTGTGAAATATTTACAACAAGCCTCCTGCCCCCTGTTTTAATGGAGATTTAAAATCTGGCCACACTCTGGATTGTAGTAGAAACTCATTTTCCAAATATTTCATACAAAAGCTTTTTTAAAAAATCCTCGTATTTTACTTATTTTATTCAACGTTGTTGACTTGTAAGAGTAAACCAAAAGTGAAGGCGCAGATGATTGAGGAAATATTCAGTTAAATCGTTTCAGTCATTTAGTTAGAAAGACTCGAGGAATTAATTTTTATTATTCACACGCTAATTCTGTGGTTTCCTGGCAGGTTTAGACCTCACTGGCTGCATATGGGGAATTCTTAGCTGTGTGCATGAAGTTACCAATTGGCAGGACTCTTCGTTTATGGGTCTGCGGTGTCTTGTGTTGACTGCTGGGGATGGGCTCAAATGCAATACTTTATTTTAATGGTGGGAAATCCAGAAAAGGAAGAGAAATAGATGATGTTTGATAGACTTTTAAATGACTATCACACTGTTAAAGTGAATTTCACTGACGCAGATTAAGCAGATGTATGCAGGCTGCAGTCCGCTTAGTTAAGGAAAGATCGCTTCTCCTGAGATGCCCTTAGCCTCGTCTCCGCGTCCCCTCCCCCATCCCTAATTGCCGAAGTTCCCCCCTTTAACTTCGCCCTCCAAGACAAAACCATATTGTTAATCGGTCTTGGCTCTTCTTTACATTTAGTTAAACGTCACATCTTCCTTTGCGGGAAAGCAATTAGGAATATTTTTTTTAATTGACAAATTGTCGTTGTATATATTTATGGGGTACGAAGTAATGTTACGATTTTTGAATGGAGTGTAGAATAATTAAATCAGCCTAATTAACTCAGCCATCGCCTCGAATATTTGACATGTTTTGCGATGTGAACATTTGAGATTCACTCTCTGAGTGACAGTACTTGATTATTAGCTAAGCTATATAGGCATTCAAGTTTAATACGTTTATATCACGATTAAAAAGGCTGTAACATACATTATGGAGAATAATTTAAAAACAGAAACAAATCAGAAAAGTATGAACAGCCATTGGAAATTATAGTTAAGGCTGAGAAGACTTAAACAATGCCTCCCATTCGCGTGTGTGCATTGTGTGTGTATTTCTCTGTGTGTGTGTGGTATTATGTGATACAGTTTTTTTGTTTTTATATCATACTTCAAGCATGCAATCAAATATGAAGGAAATTACTGAAATTAAAACATCTCTTCGCTGAATTCCAGATGCCAACCTATATAATATTTTAAAAAGAGGTTTTAATCTATAAGGCGTTTTAATTGCAGTGCATTAACAAAGAAAAAAATAAAGCTTTTTGCCCTAAAACTTATTTCAGGAGTTAAGCAGAAATATAAAATATTTTTAAAAGCACTACAAGATGCATTTTTAAGGGAAAAATATATGCTTCAATCTTATTTTCTATACAAAGCACTTCCAGAAATTGATACGAATTTCGTTGTTTCTACTAAGGAGGCGTCTTTCTGGACAAAAAGGCAGATGCAAACATAAATACATAAATGAATTAATCAAAATAGAGTGAAATGATGCCACATCTAAAATCCATAGTTAATAGGTTTTGCAAGGAGGGGGCTAATGACTTGGAGATTGATATTACAGGTCTTACTTAAAATTGAAATATCTTTTCTGAGCCATGTAAGTAAGCTGAATTTTGTCTGCTGTGAATAAATATATGACTCATTACGTTTGTTTCACTTTTCAAAAGTCATGGACACTGAGGATTTTTTTTTTTTTATAAAACCCTAGAGCATCATTTAATTGGACTACACAAATCATGTTTAACGAGATTAATTTTTGCACATAAATATTACTTTTACCTCGTGTGCACATTTTAAAATGTTTTTCAAACCTTTCCCACGGAGAATTAATACTTGTATATCATGTGATGATTGACTTAAAACTATTACAATAAATCATTAACAAACTGATTTCCTGATGCTCTAAATGACTTCTACGTAATTCTTTCACCCAGACGCGTTTCACAATCCTGAGAACTGTCATTCATTTCCTTCTGGTTACAGTGAACTATGGCATCACTAAAGTAGAGGGACAAGCCCTTCACACGGAACTGAACAGAGCTATGGACAACTGTAACAGCCTCCGAATGTCCCCTGGGAAAGGGATCCAAGAGAAGGGAGAGCTGGATGAACTTGGGGACAAATGTGACAGCAATGTATCCAGCAGTAAGAAGCGGAGACACCGAACTACCTTCACCAGTTTGCAGCTAGAGGAACTGGAGAAAGTCTTCCAGAAAACCCATTACCCAGATGTCTATGTCAGAGAACAGCTTGCTCTGAGGACAGAGCTCACCGAGGCCAGGGTCCAGGTAGGAGCCAGATGGAGGCCTTCAGGGATGGGGTAGAAGGGGAATAGCACTACAGCAATTGAATGCATGCATTTTGCCACACATTTAGAACGCTGTAATATACATGAATGCAGGTCCACTAAAATTCCTTTATTCCTTCCAAAGGATTTAACAATTCACACAGAACATAAAACAAAAGAACACTTGAATTACTGCATGACACAAAAATGAACAATTATTTTAAAAGAGCCATATAATATATCTTTGATTGTAAAATGTAATTTTTAAAGGCTGTAAAACAAAACTATGGTTATTCTTTTAATAATTGATATATTTAATTGTGTTTTTCTGTATTGTCAGTCATCGAGGTTCTTTTTAGGTTATATATCAACTTTTTGTAAGTTATTTGTATAGTAGTTCATAAACATATAATTTGGGGGGGGTGAGAGGCATAGTAAAATAAAATATGAAACGATCCCAACTCATAATTATTGTTTGAACTATAAAATATCTTCACTGTACATAATTAACAAAAGATCAAATAGGTCATTTACAGTTTCCTAGCCCCAGCTTGTCAATATGTGCTATTCCATTACACTTTCTAAAATCTAGATAGATTGCATGTTTTTGTAAAGGCAATAGAAAAATGGGCTTAAAGTAACATTTTTTGCATTAATTATGTTTATAAGATGTATTCCAGTTATCAAATGAAATCATTTAGAATACTTAAACATTTTAATCATCTGAAAAAGAAAAATCATTCCAGGTAAATTTCTACGTCTTAAGAATATTTTGTTTTCATTACAATTAGATATTCTTAAACTGTATTTTATCAGTTCCCAAGCAGTGACTTTAAAATGCAATAGTAACTCAGCAGAATGGCGTTTTGTGTGTGTGTGTGTTTTCACTACTCTAGAAAAATGTTGAGTTTGGGCATTCCTATAAACCACTGAATGGAGAAATGAACAGAATAGTGAAAAATGTTGGTCTGAGTGAAGGAACAGTATTCCCTCTTAAGATTAAGCCATTGTTAGGCCCTTACATCATTAAAGACAACATCTGGTGGTGCAGGGATAACAAGCAGCAGATTTTTACTTGAGTTTGTGGAAGCAAATAGTTACTTTATCTGAGTTCAGGAAGTGAATATATAGAAAGTTGACACGAACGAAAAAGTTTTGGAATTGTCAAATACTAACACCAGTCCCACTTATGTGGTTTTTGTGTCTGTATCTATCTATTTAAATTAGTTATACTTGTAACCATAGAAAAAGAAGTTTGTCCACGGAGCGATCAGCTGTGCACCCTACATGCTTCCCCCCTCACATTTCATCAAGTTCTGATTAATTCTTGTCTAAGAACTTACACAGAGAGCCAACCTGAACCTAATTTACACAGATTGTTCTCTTCCCTGCTTTTCATAGGAGAGTGGTAATTGGCACTTATTTTTAAAGAGATTGTCCAGGTCTTTTTGGCAATGGTAAAAAAACCAAAAAAAAATCTCCTTATAAATTTTCTTTGTGTGTTCCTGGTGCTGGCTGTGGAAATAGCAAGAAAATATGATTTGCTTTGTTTTGTTTTTGTCTTGAGCCCTGGGAATAATAGATTTTCCTCATTTTCCAGCAGTGTACTAAAACCATAATGGACAGGGAGCCCCCTTTGTCTTATTTGAATTGCTGAATATTCTCCCAAGTGCCATGTTACCCCAACTGGGAAGTGAAGATAATAGATTAGAACTGAATCAGAAAAAGAGTAAAAAGTTCAAGTACATTTTAATGGAAGGCTTTTTACAACTTGCATCTTTACATTTCAATTCTAGTTTCTTTTTAAAATGTTGTATAAATGTGGAACTTAGCTGTGTAAGGAGACTGAAGAGATTCCCCAAAGCTGCTCATGTGATGTTCCCTCAGCAGAGAATCAAAGTATACATCCAGACTGAATGCAATGTTTGGTATCTCCTCTTAACACATTATGTTCAAAGGAACATTTGGAGGCTACAAGTATAAATGAATGGATATTAAGCCCTCTGGGAAAGATGGTTCTTATGATAAGAATTTCTAATAGAAAAAGAAATTGTAGAGGGCAGCTTAGTGACCCAGGAGAGGCTTCATTAACTCATTGACTTTCTTGACACTTAATTCTGTCTTCCCTATTTCTTTCCTTACTTACATGATCTGTTAAGTGTTTTCAATCAGAGAAATGATTATGAAAATATCTGACTATTTTCCATAAGGGAAAATAAATAACATAAATTATATAATAAACACATATGTGTATTTTAAAACCATAGTTCAATTTTAGATAATCCTGTTTTACCTATCATTTTTATCAAGCTCAATATAACATGTAATCTTATTTTTCTCTGTTTCTATAAGGCCACATATTATCGCTGCTGCCATATCTCTTAGATATAATTTTTATGTTGAAGTTATTTTATGAGATAGTGTAAAATTATAAGCACGAGTTCAAGCAAGAAGAGTCTTTACTTTGTTACGTGTTTTAAAGATAACTTTTAATAGACTGAGATATTAATTAGGTAATAGATTGGCTAGGTCTGTTTTTTTTGTTTTTTTTTTTTTAGTTTTTGGCTGGGGCTGGGTTAGAACCCACCACCTCCAGCATATGGGGCCGGCAGCCTACTCCTTGAGCCACAAGCACCACCCAGGTGAGGTCTGTATTATAGGATAAATGTCCTCCAGACTTGCAACCTCTCTTAGAGGAAGATTCTTCATGATTATGTGGAGATATAAAGAGTCTTTAAGACGACATAATCTAATTCCTTTTTATTTTTCATAAATGTAAAATACAGAATCTTATACATATCAAATAAAATTGCTCAAAGTCTCCTGGCTCTTTCTCTTCCATTACATTGTTTCATGGATATATCAACTTGTCAGGATACAGGAGAAAGTAGATTTTGGATCCTGTTATCCCATAAAGAAATTCCTTGATTAGTAATTGACCTTGTTTACCTTTCTGCTTTGAAGTCTTTCAACTTCATATTTGCTTTATCAAATATTTCTTAACCAAAATTTTACTTTTTTAAAACATATTAGGTCTGGTTTCAAAATCGAAGGGCCAAGTGGAGAAAAAGGGAACGTTACGGTCAGATACAACAAGCTAAAAGCCATTTTGCTGCCACCTATGACATATCAGTTTTACCAAGGACTGACAGCTACCCACAGGTATGGTAAACAGAATACTGATCAAGACAAGTAAATGTGATCTGTATATTCTTAAAATGGTTAGTATAGGCTTCATTATATTTAATACAGTAGTCAAGAATGAGCATTTAACCTCCAGGAGACTTCCTTATGTTTGGCAGATTTTTATTTTACTAAATTATTTTCTTATTATTTTCTTTCAGTCATTCATTTAAAAATATTTCAGAGTCTCATGGTTTTGAACTCTGTTGAACATGGCAGAGAATCAAATGGTTATCATTGAATGATATGAGTCTTTTATTCTACATTTTAATTATTCAGATTCTCTTCCTTCCTTGACTGTTTAAAATACTATCAATAAAGGATTGGCTGGCCTGCAGTCTCTGTGGCTGGTATTTTTATGAACAATGCTAAAACCTGGTATCAAATACAGCCTATTAAGCCCTTAGTTTAAAAATATTTCTCTTTTCCTGTGTTGTCTTTTCCAATTTGAAGTTGTCTCAAGGACTCATTTGGTCTTTTATGACTTAAAACAGAAATAAAATTAGTACTAGACATGATAGTAAAAATTAATCATAGGTAAGAAACACTTCCCTTCACAATGAAAACTCTCTAGCCTCATTTTGGAAAGTGTTAGAAAATTCTGTTCTCATTTTATTCCCAATGTAGAGTGTCTATTTTTTCATTCATAATTTGTAATTCATATAAATAAAATGTTTTATCTTTCTAATTCCTTTAGTGTTGCTTTACACTGAATAATGATATTCAGAAGTGTATTTGATACTTGAAAGAACTTGAGCTGTGCATTTTGCTCTCTGTTATTTAATGGTCTGGATTGTTAGAGACCATTGTGGAAACACAGAGGACACATATCCTGGAGGAGTACCTTGGTAATTAGTCACTAGATCATCTCAGCTCCAAACGTACACATTTCTGTTCCTTCAACTGTCCAGGAGTGTGACTGCAAATTCAGTCCTTTCTTATTGTTCTTTCCTCGTGTTCTTATGACTTTTAAGACCTTTCAACCCTCATTTTGGGAACTTCACTCCTCTACATAAACCCACCAAATATATTAATGTTATGTGTTAAAAAGAGCCTGAGAGATTACATTGTTGAAGAGTCTCATTTTAAAAGTTATGAAAAAGATTCAGTTGCCTGAAGGAATTGGTTTGTTGTCATGCAGGTGGTTCCTTATAGGACAGTCTCTAAAGGTCTCTGCTACAGGGAAGCCTTTTCCCCTAGGGAGTTGCTGGGAGGCCAAGGTCATATATACCCTTTGAGTAAATATCACATATCCACCTATCATCGGAAGAATCTTCTCTTTTAAAATGTATCTTAAATAAGTTACATTATTTTTATTTTTTTCCTATTTGAAAGCATGAATATACTTCTGGTAACTTATCATCGTAGGGCAGGCCAAATTTTGTTCACCAAATATTTTTAAGTGCCTTAGTTGTGTTCTAATCAAAATGCTACTAGAACGTGCACTGTCTCTGCTGGAAGTGCTATGCTCTAAGTCTTCCATCACTTGTCAGTGCTACTTATAGCTCTCACTATATGTCAGACACTGCTCTAAGCAGGTTGCATACACCATCTCATTTAATCCTTACAGCAACCTTATTAGAACATGTTACTGCTTATCTCCATTTCTCAGATGAGGAAACTGAGGCACAGAGGGGTGAGGTCTTTACTCACTTTCATCAGTGGTGAAGCCTGGATTTGGCCAGAGGCAATTTGGCTCCTACTAGACCTCCCTTAACACTTACAGCATACTTTCTCTCCAGGTGAATAACTTAAGTTTTTGAATGATTGACAGATCTTTACCAAAGAAGCCTAAGTATTGGATTTCATTATTCAAGTCTACAGTTTAGTTCGGGGAAGCAGGAAAGGTACACAGAGCGAAGGAAATGGCAAGAAAAATAGAGATAGAATTTATCTTATGTGATTTTGAACTACTTGACTGTGTTGGCTTCAGATGTAATAAAGTATCGATTTATGAACATTATTCATATGGACTTAGAGGATTTTACCAAGTTTATCCCACAGCACTAGGCTATGAAATGTGGTTTTCGACCTTGGATGCTTTTACACTTCATTCCTTTGCTTTTAAACCCCACTTCTGTTTTTCACGTCTGTGTCTCTGGCTATTGGTTGCTTTATCTTTGGATACTCTTTCTTCTATAGCGTAAAGCATTCAGAATAGTGCCTGGTGCCAATTAAGATCTATGTAAGAACTTAGTATCCTCTAACTAGGCGGCCCTCTATCCTAGAATATCTTGCCATTGTATTGGGCAGCAAAGCTTTAGATATTATCAACATTATCAAAAGGAGGTAACCTGGGCACTAAATCAGGAAAGGAAACAGTATGTCAGATTATTCATTCGACATTGTTATTTACTGTAACAACAGTTAATTAATTAATTAGATTAATTAAATAATTTCCCACCACAAATCATAGGATTTTTTTTTTTTTACTAATTCTTCCTATGGGAACACAGAGAATATATGTTGCAATTATTTGACAGTGCGATTCATGAATAATAACAAAAATTACAACTGTAAAAAGCATAGTACTTTTCTGTGTTGGTAAGTCATTTAATGTTTTGTTATAAAAAAAATTCTGAAATCGAGTGTCTCCAACTCCCTACTGTAGATGTTAGATATAGCCAAGGAATATTTTATTTTAGCTTAAAAATATGCAATAGATTTTTTTAGTTAGTTAAAGGAATTTTTTTTTTTTTAATCATGTCTTAAAAACAGAAACTTGTCCTGGGAAGAGTCGGGACAGAAATACAGTCCAACAACTCAATGAAATAACCCATCGAATTGAATTACTGTTACTAATTACAGAAAAAATGTTAATTACAGAAAGTTGGAAATTAGAAAATGTTGGTGACAGGACAAAAATTTAAAAAAATTAACAATTTGGCAGGAAAGCAAAAACATATCCAGAAATACATGAAAAACAGAGATGGTTCAGAAAATGATCTCCTAAATCTTGCTCAGTGTAGATAATCATCTCTGGCATCAAGGTATTTATATATAACATGTGTTAGTTTATGAATAGTAATCAATACTTTCTGAAATCTTCTAATAAATATGTTTTTCCACTGGCCTTCATTCAATGGTAGAAACAACTATCAAGGTAAAAATAATAACTAATAGTTGGAGGCGTATTTACAGCACACGCTGTTCCCCCTTCTTACACGATATAACTATTAACTCATTTAACTTGAGCCCAAGTTTTATTAATTCAGAAGGCCAGAGCTTTTTATGTAACATTAGCTTCTTTATCTGTTTTATTCATCATTGAGCAATGAAAGAGTACAAGCCTGGTCCTAAAACATCACATCACTCTGGAAAGCAAAAATTCTTCCTTTTTCAATATTTATAATAATATAAAACATCTAAAAAGCATAAAGATATCATAGACTGTTTTAAGATATTGTTTGCCTGAAGTTTGTTCATATTTTCTAACAAACACACAAAGTGAGAGATGGGATGTCCCTTGTAACATACTTCAGGGAAGTATGTTTTGATTTATTGATACTAAAAGTAGTATCATTTTTAAGTCCTTTATTTTGACCCACGGTATCAGTTATTATTTGGCAACAGCGCGATTTAGCTAAATTAATGTTCTTTAAGATGTGACTCTTTTTTTTGAGATGTGACATTTTTAAAAACAGTTTCATTGCTTGTGAAGAATCTTCCCTCGATCTTAAATTACCCTCTGCTCACCTCAACCCTATTTCCTCCATGAAGCCTCTGGACTCTGCCCTCCATCAGCATGAGATTTTCTCACTGACCTGGTGGTGGGTTGTATAAAAAGTCCACCCCTCCATTGACAATGTAAAAAAATTAAAAGATGATCCATTTTTTTTTTCTATTGCTACAATGTTTAGCAAATCACGTAGACATTGAATAGCAATAATCTATTGATATTAGGTACAAATGTGTTTATTATTTAGCAAACCCAAAGCATTTTTAAAATAATTATTATGGTGAATGAAATAGTTTCTATTAAGGTATAATAAGTATTGCTCTGGAGGATTATAGACATCCTTTGCTTCTTGCATAAGGCATTATTTTCATGTTCTTAGGTTTGGTTGGATGACATGGGCTTTAAGTTTATTGTGTAGTAGATAGGTAACTTTGGTAAGTACCTTCTCCCTTGATCTTCAAATTCTGTATTTGTAAAATGGAGATATGGTTGGTGCTAGTGGTGGTGGTGGTTTTCATGTAGATTGTGAAGATGATGATGGTGGTGGTCTTATTTCTGCTGTTGTGAGAAATAAGTTGATTTCTCAAAAGGAAAAGGAGAGCCTAGTGTTTGTGTACAATGGAGTTGAATTGGAATAGAGTCAGGGACAGGGTTTCACAGTCTGAGAGTCATGGATTTAAGGTCTGACTTGCTAACTTTTGGCTAATGAATTAACCCCTCTGAACATTTCCCCTTATTTATAAAGTAAGTAGACAAGTTCATACACTGTACAGTTCATACAATGTATAGTTAATAGGAAATGCTTAGGGTATTGCCTGTTACATAATGTGCTAAATAGTAGCCATTCTACTGTAAACCCATTAGTCATTACTAATTTTGTTCTAAAGTACCTTCCTCCCTAGGTACCTAGACTGTTTACAGGCCTTCTTACATTGTAGCATGAAAGCTAATCCAATCTGTCAGTAAATTTACTGTTTAGGGATCCGAGGAAAGATCAAATTCAATTAAATATTCTTTCCTCTTTCAATTAGGGCAACCAAATACAGCAACTTTGGGAAAGTGTGGGCATACATATCTTAAATCCACTAGAATTATTTCTCCTGAAGAAAATATTTTCATTAAAAATTTCAGTAAAAGGGTTGAAGTATTTTTTTTCATGAAATTTTGAGTGACATTTTACTTAACATTATCTAATGAAAAGCATCACTCAATCTGCGGTTACCAAATGTACAAAGGAACCCTCTCAGCATCTTGCTTTCAATTCTCATTGATGACTTGACAAAAAAACTGGGAGAATTGAAACACATCAAGAGGTAAACTCAAGATATCGGTAATGGGTAGGTACTTACATCATTTAAAATGCAGATTAAATCTGTATAAAATGTCTAGAATTTTTAAAGCATTGAATTTTAGTTTTTAAGTAATAATGATTGCGAAGGCATTGTTCATCCTAACTTCATTTTTGCACCTGTGTCTGCACTCATCTTAAAGTTTATTTAAGCTAAATAAGGACTATGGAACTTACCTCTTTCCTCTGAACTTGAACATTTTAAAGGCATCTGGAGCAATTTTTACCTTGGGGGGAAAGTATCACATTTTTATGACTGTTATTTGTATTTTCTTCACAAATATTTGACGTAAACCACCAAAATCTTCTAAAGTTTTCAACAGGATAGCTATCATTGTATATCATGTAATGAATCATTTCACATCTGGGAAACAACCAGTGAGTTGGTCATATAATGATACTGTGAACCTTCTCTTACGATGAGTGGAAGGGCAAAAATGTTACTGCCATCGTTTGGTCTACAAATCATCTGGATATTGCACAGCTTGTCACTGTAAACACAAATATTTGAAGTCACAGTAGTATAATAAGCATATGTCTTACTGAAGAAATACGGTTTTTACAGCGGATAAAACTGTATAAATATAGAGTTTATATAAATATGTGTAAAATATTTCATATAATGTGTATATTAAAAACAAGTTATGTATAGCCTGGGACCGTTTCTATCAGTACCTATTAGGTGGAAGGTACAGCTGACTACAGAAAGTCAATATTATTATTAACTTTTATTCTTTAGAAATTTTTAATTAAAATGTTAGTTTTTATTTTCTTGACACTGCAAAAACTTTAAAGTGATAAAGAATATGATCCCCCCAAAGGGAGGCACATTCCTGTTTAGCTTATGAAAATAATCCGGCTTATTTTTTGAAAAATGTTATATTCTAAAAAAAAAAAAAAAGAAAAATGTGATATAGTGATTTGACTGTACACAGTAACAGCTTTTTTGTGTGTCTTTTAATAGGTGGCTTTTAATAGGCCACTGTCAAATCATTGAATGTGTTTTTCTTTTATGAAGAAAGTAAACCAATAATTCAAATGAATTACTAAAATAAATAAGACGAAAGTAAAAATAAATGTTTACAAGGTACCGATGTTAGTTCATATGTATGAAAACTATCTCATAGGAGAGTAGAGAAGACCCCGGCAGGAAATTAGGCCACTGAAGCCTAAAAGTCTATGAAAACAAACCTGTTAGTTAAAATCTGTAGTTTGTGCTATTACTGTGAGTGTGAATCTTGTGATATACTTTAATCCAGAATTATAGGCAGGCCATATCTATTAAGTCTCATGTTTCTATGAATTTTATTTTTTACTTGAAATCAGGGATATTAAATACGTAAATGTTTTTAAAATGCATGGTTTTAAAATCACAAAAACCAAATTCTGACTTTATAGTTCACATAGATGGAAGAGGAATAAAATCAGTAGTTGTATTCAGGTTTTTAAGAATAAACTCAATGCCCATGTGTGATTCCGGTTGGGAAAGACAATGATAAAAAATATTCTATACAAATTAAAATATCTGCATATTTTATTTATAAGTTAGTTATACCTAAGGGAAACTTCATTTGTAAATGTCTATTTTATCTTTGCACCTTATACTTGCAAATTTGAATAGGGTAGTTCTGTTGCTAAAAATAAATGAGGCACAAGTGAACCATCGACAGTTATCATGCACATATTACAATACACGAAAAATAATATGACACAGGCTTTGAAAATAGCTCATGATCATTCTTGTTTGGCAATAATAAATCATATCTCAAAAGCTAGGTGCTATTGTTTTATTCCCTCCTTGACTGGAATGATTTGAAATGTTTCATTGTAAAGTATGTATGGTGAGGCTTTCCATAAATTTTATTCTTAATAATCACAGTTACTATAAAATTAAAGAATACAGCCAACACTAAAGACAAAGAAAAACTCCTGTTAACATTCTTATATCTCAGGCTTGGAAACATTTTCACGCATTATTTGAATTATAAAACATATAAATAAATTTATATGATGGTATTCTTAAAATTTCCAGACATTAACATTTCATATGAAGCTTCGTGCTTTCAGTTTTTGCATTCACAAGAGAGAAACACTTTTATTTTTCTGTTAAGCAGTTTTCTTCTTGGACCATCAGTCTCATATGAGGGTTTCTGTGATTTGTGGAAAGACCCTCTCACTGGTTCTAAATCCTTGTATACATTTCTAAAATAGAATTTTATTAAAAAATCAAAGTGCTGGTGGCACCTGTGGCTCACAGGAGTAGGGCGCTGACCCCATATGCTGGAGGTGGTGGGTTCAAGCCCAGCCCCAGCTAAAAACAAACAAAAAACAAAAACAAAGTGTTAATCAAGAGTATGTGATATTTTTCTGATGATTAAATTGTAATCAATTTAGTTTTATAATACTATACATTGAAAGTATACTTTAGGAATTTTTGAAATGTAAATAGATTCCTAAAACCTTAATATTTTCTGTGGCATCTTAAATTTATTTTGATGAAAATTAGACCTAAGGAAAATGTGCTCTCACTTTTATCTCAGTAGCTAAAGCATAGGCAAATTGATCTTTCCAATACTTAATTCAAGTTGGATTTTTTTTTACAGGTAGACAAAATCTCTATGTGTGTTGTCACTGGCAACAAATTCAATATTTAGAGATACACATTTTCTCCCTGCCAGCAACTTACTGTTATAGTAACTTGAAATGTTAATGGACCCTAAAGTTAACCAACAGCTAAAAATATCTGCAAGTTACTGAGCCTCTGATTTTTATCAATATTTTGTCACCCTCAATTTTACAGGAAGAGACATGCTAGTGAAGTCTGTAATAGTTGCCAAAAAAAGTGAACTGTTGTTGTAGAAACAATTTTTTTTTAAAGATATTATATAAAAAGTCTGGTAAATTAAATTACATAGTGCTAATGTGCTAATAAATTTGTATAGTAAATATTGAGTAGCACACAGTAAAGTCAACAGATGTAACCATTCTGTCAAAGAGCAGAAACTGAAATCAGCTTTTAGATTTTAATAAAGAAGGTATTGCTGTAACATCATCACAAGGACCGCTTTGTGAATCCCTGATCTCTGTCTTTCAAAGCACTTCATGACTCTGAGAGGGAGATATGTGAGCATGGAATGGGAGGGTAGAATGTGCACATGGTACGTGTTCGTGTACGTGTTAATGAAAATAATTATTACAAATGTTGGTGGCAGGAGGTAGGAGCAGTTTATACAGAGAGGACGCAAAGGGTTCAATAGAACTAGAAAAATATGTGGTTAGTTGTTTTAGAGATGCTTTAAAATTAAAGGAAGATTGCTGTCCAATTTTATGTTGTTCAGTATGCTTATTAAATTTAATAGATGAGTGTCTTTGAAATAGCACTAACATTACGATATAAAATCCAAAATGCTGCTATGAAAGTATTTGATTTTCCTTCTTACATCATGCTACCTTGCCAGTAAGGCAAAAACTAACTTAACTCAGTTTTCTTTTCAAGATTTAAAAAAATATATTAGAAATTACGCTCTGTTATAAAATCAGTAAATCTATTAGAAATATCCACCAGGTTTATAATACTAAAATCGACTTTATGGTTTTGTTTACAAAGACTATCTCCGTATCAAGTTTCTAAGGTAAATGAGAAACAATTTTCAATTTATAATGATAATATAACTTCTATTTATTACCAATATACAAATCCACAGTGAAGAACTCGTGTGTGTGTTTAGATGTTTACTCTCCTCCTTTCTCTCTATGGCTCTTAGTTCCTTGGAAGAAAAATGAACATTAAATGAATCGAGTTTCAGTTTGGAATGAATCAGACAAGAAAAACAACTTTCCTCCAAAATTCCGAAGTTGTGGTATAATTGTTAACTTTTTATTTGGTTAGAAAAACATTATGTTCAAAGTGGGGTGTAGTCAGTCAGCTGAACTTCCATTCATGCCAATGGGAGGCAGTTGGCTGAGTTCCCTGGACAACACTTTGAGCATACCCCTAGAATTTCTTTTAAAAAAACATTGCAAAGCGCATTAAAACATGAAATATTTCTAGGTTCTCCACTCCTTTTTCAACACAACAAAGGAAAAAAAAAAACATTTAAAGGCGAGCAGTCTTTTTCATTTCTTTCAAACACATGCAAGGATATGGGTATTATTTAATGATGTTGATTTTGCTTGTAAAGTCCGTGAATATTAGATTAAAAGCCTACGAAACACCACAAATTGTAATATCTATGGAATAGTTCCAAAAGAAGACTAGCTATCCTATTAAAAAAAAAAAAAACAAACTCTTTTTAAATCTGTTCCAAGATTTGACAATAACTATAATTTTTATTTTAAAGGGTCAGGGAGTAAGATTTTGATGGGTTTGTTGTTTGACAAATAAATAGTATGATATGGCTTATATATTCCAGAACAGCTTAAAAATGACCACCTGACGTGTTAGAGGAGTGAAGGGGCAGAGTGAGCCCACCTTGTGCAGTAGATTTAGTCAACAGCTCAGACAACTTTGCTGTTTGATCAGATACTGCCTTCAGATATTAACAGAAGCAGATGGTCTAGAACAGATTTCTAGTGCTCTAGGGTATGATTATTCTGTCCTCAATGCTGTGTATTGATAAGGGTAAAGGATATTGACAACCTCAAATGTATCCAAAGCGACATGACTGAATTGATCCAGAGCCTGGAATCTGGGCCGTTAAGAAGAATGGTTAAAGGGACTTGAGAAGCGTTACCTGCAGGAGAAAGGCAGGAATTGTGCCTCAGTCACCTGGTGACATTTTAAGATTTTTATATCTAAGAGGGAAAAGATTAATTTTTGTATCATTTTAAGAAACATAAACAGAAGCCACAGGTAGAGGAAGATTAATAGCTCACTTGCACAAAGCTCTCCCCCAAATGGCAAGTTTTTAGAACAGACCTGCTTTTTATCACAGGACATAAACAAAATAAAGATGTACAAGTTTTCACATTTGGAAGGAAACTGGACTCCAATAGTATTTCCTAATTTCAGTTGATTTGCGGACTTATGTGTGCATCTTATTATGATTTTCATTATTTGAATACAGATCCCTGAGCAATGCCCTCTGTTAAATGAGTCAGCATCACCAAGGAGATGCATGGGTAGTGGAGAAAAAGTGTTTAATAAGAAAAAATTTAAAAACACTCAGGTCACTGCAGTAGGAATCTAATTTTCATCATTTCTGTCAAGATTATTGAGTATAGTGATTTTAGAGTTCAGATCATTACACACAAAATTTAGATACAATTGCATAACTTGTCCACAAAATTTTGCGGACACCTGCAAGATGGATTGGTCTAAATTTTCTTTTCTCCAAGATTTTTCAATCACTTGATAAATATTTATTATGACTTTCCATATACTATGTTAGGCTCAAGGAGGTTGAAGGCGTTGTGAGCAATGATCATTGATTTTTCTTTCAGAGAGGAAAGCCTATGAATGCCCAGCAAGGTGAGGTTATGCATAAGTAAATAAGCAATTTCAACTCATAAAACTAGTTATGTTATTACAACTCTACCATCAGAGTTCTGCAATCCTGAGTGAGATTTTTCAACTCTCTTTTCTACAGTTTTACTTTCTACAGAACAGGGATAGTAAAAGCTCACGTCATTTAGTGTACTGAAACAATTAAACATGTTTGTATTTTTTTAAGATGTAAACATAATGCCTGGCTTATGCTAATTAATTGAGAACTGTGAGCTGTCATGAGCACGATCTTGATCATTATTCAATGTTCAAACATCCAGTGGGATGCTTCAGAGAAAGTAAGGTCACAAGTTACCAGGGATCTTATCTTTTAAGTTTCTACCTAAACTTTCAATGTGGGAACCAACAAGGTCCTCAGCATCCAGTAAAGATATATCCAAAATTTAAAAATTGAAGACAGATCAGAGATGGTGTGAGAAGGAGGAAGAGATATAGATTATGGACCCAGGATCTATCAGGAGAAATGTGTGTGAGTATCTCCACCCATGGAAATAAAGGACAAAGTCTTCAAAATATTTGAGTATCTTCTCAAGCCCAACTGAAATATTGCTATAACAATTTGCTTTATCAATCATTTCTTTTCAAGAAACACATCTATATGTTGGATATTCTTTCTTCAGAAGGAATGCACTTAGCATACTCGATGTGTCCAGATAAGTCATTTTGATCAAACTAACATTATTTTCCTATACCATGGATGCTAGAGAATTTTTTTACAATCTAAAGGTAGATGGGAATTCCTTTAGGGAGAAATATTTTCTTAATTTATATTCATAGATTACCTTCCTTGATCTTTCCTAACTTTCATTTTTTTTTACCTAGTTGGAGCATATTTCTGTGCATTTAGAATATGAGTGGACTGTTTTAATGTCAAATTCTAGCAACACCATATATAAATTGAGAAATCCTTTAACAGATATAAACAGTCTTTCTCCATCACTAGGTCATCTTCATTACTTCTAACAAAAATAAGCAAGGACATTTACTTTCATTTCTGAAAACTGTTTTGTCGGACATGTGACTGGTTTTTGCCATGTAGTAGAAGGTTTGATTGTCAGATGAAAATCACCCAGATTAAGTTAGAAGGCCTAGTTTGACTGAGTAGTTATATTAATAGCCCTTCTGTTGGTATCAGATACCTAACTCTGCGATCACTGATACCAATCATTGTATTTTGGCTGAAGTGTGATAGATAAAGTGATCCAAAATGAAAATGCCATAGCCCTTTATGATTTATGGGTTAATAAACAGATGATATTCTAGATAAAGAGATCTCTCCCCATCTCTGTGTCTGTCTCTCTCACTCTCTCCTCCTCTCTCTGTATTTAACCAACTTAAAGCCGCTTATATATATTTATATAAGGAATTAGTTTTTAAGACAAAGCAGATATAAGCATCTTTCCAGTCAACGAAGCCCTCGCTAAAATGAATGGTTATGGTTCACTTTTATATGGTTAATTGATATTTTCTTGAGTTACAGAGTAACTTGTCTACCAGTGGGATTTAGAAGATTTATTAGTATATTTTCTACTATTAATTGAAAATAAGTTGTCATAGAAAGTATGCTTCAAGCATGGGTGTTGTAAGACTATACCAGAGGTTATGTGTACTAACCTAGAATCTTTATATACAAGTAAATATAGGAAAATGCATATGTTATAATCATCGATGAGTCTATTCTTATTATTATGATTTTAAAAGATGAGAAATCTGGAGGTGAACATGTAGAAATGTTTAAATGTATAATAATAGTGTTTCAAAAAGCGTACGATTTTATTACAAATTCAAAGGCCTCAGCTCCTCCCTACCCTGCCAGGAAACATTTTTCTTTTTCATTTTCCCCAGTTTCTGTCATTCATCATGACTTTATCTGTGCTTCCCAGTAGTATGTGTGATGACTGTTTTTTTTCTTGTTTAAATTGCTTGTCTACCAAGATGGAGATACTTCCCATTTAAAAGTCATATAATATAAATTCTACTTACTGTTTCTTTTACATGCTGGTAACTTGAGAGAAATAATGTGCTTGTTGGTCATATTGGATTGAATTATTTTCTGTAGAGATTTAATAGTATGAAATTCAAATTTTCAGGTGCAAGTGATAACGCAATTTTTCCTCTTAGAGAAGATGTTATATAGTACTTTATAGATAATATATTTTTACCAACATTTGTATAATTTTCTCGTCTATGCTTCTGTTATTTGGTAATGGCCCATGTTTTAGAATCCTTTGTTCACATGTCAGATGTCTGTTTCAAATTTACTATCTCATATATAAATCTTAGAATAAAGGTTTAAATATGTGTATATTTCTTAGTTATTTCTTCAACACTATAGGATTCAAAAAGCAATGAGAGGGAAAATATTTTCTAGAATGAATTTGATCAAAAGTACGTTCAGAGAACAATCTTTTTTTTTTTTTTTTTTTTTGCAGTTTTTGGCTGGGGCTGGGTTTGAACCCACCACCTCCAGTATATGGGGCCAGCATCCTACTCCTTTGAGCCACAGGCACCACCCAAGAGAACAATCTTTTATGAGCCATGGTTTCCGATAACAATGGCCACACCAAAAGTCCAACTTCAGAACTTAAAATAAATGGATTTGTTTTCTTTTATTTAGGAAGATGAAAAGTATCTGTAAACTTAAGACCATATTTTAAACCACTTTTCTAAGCAAAGAATTGGTCATGGATTATGACTAAATGTTCCAGATTTATTTTAAAAATCATGATCGTAAAAACAATACTCCAGAGATTGACGTCTTCAGATATACTTTATGTGGCCAAGTATGTGGGGTTTGGTGACCTATTACAGTATAAGAAACCAGAGGAGTCTTATTATTTTTCATTCATTGTTTCATGTCCTTAGAATGTGTTTACAGACCACCCAACGGGGGCAAACGATGACTAGTTCACCAAATCTAGTAAATAGGATTTAACAAAAGGAAAAGAACCAAGGTGAAAGCGTGTAAATGTAATATCTGTTCTTTTATATATTCCAGATTCAGAACAATTTGTGGGCAGGAAATGCAAGTGGTGGCTCCGTGGTCACCTCGTGCATGTTACCCCGTGACACTTCCTCCTGTATGACACCTTACCCTCACTCGCCTCGGACAGATTCCAGTTACACAGGCTTTTCAAACCACCAGAACCAATTCAGCCACGTGCCCCTCAACAATTTTTTCACTGACTCTCTTCTTTCTGGGGCTACCAACGGACATGCCTTTGAAACAAAGCCAGAGTTTGAAAGGAGGTCTTCCAGTATTGCCGTTCTTCGAATGAAAGCCAAGGAGCACACCGCCAATATTTCGTGGGCCATGTAACATACAGTACTCTTTTATTTTTCTCTTAATAGCAAAGTAAAACATTCTTATTTTTCATATTTAAAGGATGCCACAGTAAGCTGCTGTGTGTGGAATTGCTAAAGGTCAAGATACTCAGTGAGAGCAGCTTAAAGGAATAGTTGTTATTTAACATTAAAATCTAAGAATGAACCTCTGGAAAAAAAAAAACAAAATAGGTTTACCATGCACCCGTCTCCACAAAACTGTTTTAGTAGTAAGATTTTTTTTTTCTATCGTACAAGTCGATGAAATATGATCGTGCAACTTCTTCAAAGAATAAATGTATTAAACAAATTCCTCTGTTATAGATTGATTTATGTTACTTCTGTATAACAAGAAATCCCTTGTAAAATAATACTTGATAAAGGAGGAAATGCACTGGGGGAAAATGTCAAGATACCAGAGCTGTCAGGTAAATATTGAACCAGGGTGTTTGGGGGAGTTAACTGCCATTTCGGGCTCCAAGAAGCAGTGGGCAAAGATTCCTTGTTGCTGAGAATTTATTTTCAAGCTTCAGAAGATTTTTTTTAACCTCTAGATGTTTCAGTTTATTTCCACTTAGAGTTCTTCTAAAGTGCCCAGCATTTTGTGAAATAACGTGGCTAAAGGAGAGAGCCGGAGAAGTATTCCAGTGTGATTGAAACTATTGTCATGAGGACACATTTTTATAAATACCATGTTTTTAGCAAAAAGCCAGCATGGACCCAGTGGCTAGGTTCTCAGAAAATGAGAAAGAAATTACAAAGAGTGTTACTTTTAAACCACAGTTGTGTTGCTGAAACTGTGCCCTCAAACAGCTAATGCATGCTACACTGAAATGAACGTTTTCAGCGAAAGGCGCAGTGAAGAGGATTACTGTGTGGGCCCCGACCGCGCTCACATACGTGTTTATTTCTTGATATATTCTGCCTTAAGCGTTTTGTGTTTATTTTTTTGCTGCTGCGGTTTTGCATAGAGAATTAAAATGTCAGAAGGCGTTCTAAAATTTCTGGTGGAAAAGAAGAAAAATACGTTGCATCTGGAAAATTGCTGACCCCTTTGATTTACTTCCCCTCCCTTTCCCCTGTCACATTCCAGGCTTTTTCAGATGAGTGAAATGTCAGCCTCCTTGAAAGATTCTTAGGTTCATAAAGGCAAAGTAAATTAATTGAAATGAAGATGACTTCTATGGCTTGGATCAGAGTAGGGTCTGTTCTCTGTACTCTCAGAATCTTCTTAGGGTTGCTCCAGAGTTTAGGGACATGCTTGGAAGCTCTGTTGGCTACAGGATGAGAACCAGTGAATGTTAAAATTAAATTTCAAGAAAAGTACTTAAATCCAGTCAGTGTCTCTTAGTGGGAAACTATTTACAGCAATTGGACATCTTTTGTAATAAAATTTTAAATTAAACAGATGATGGAGATGAAGGGTGTCCTAAACAAACTTTCTTTGACTTCCGAATAACTTTGTTCTTTATAGCTTTTGTGTTCTCTCTTTTTAGTTTTATTCCCAAGAAAAACTTGTTCAACTTTGACCATGAGACGTATGCTTCATGTTCAGAAGCGTTTGTGAAAAGATTGTTTAGGCAGCTGTTAAATCTCCTTCATGTTTTAGAAGAGAATGACTTCTTTTGATATACTCATAGCATGGTGGATCAGAATCGGTGAACTGAAACTTAGAACGAACATGTAAGATTTTCTTATTTAAAATTTCACAAAGTAATAATGTTGGTTTTCATTTTATTCTTTCTTAAAATTTGAATCGTAGTGTACCATAACTAATTCCTTGTATTTTCTAAATGAGAAACAAAACTCATAAGATTTTTCATTTTCATTCCTTAGTTTTTCTACGCTAAGGTGTTCTTCTCATATTTTATCATGAATTGGCATTTCAGTTCTTTTTCCAGTTCAAACCTCTTTCGAATTGAAGTTTCAATGCTCTGTAATGTCATTCACTTAGCACATTTTTAAACACCTACAGTGAGTGAAGTACTGTTTGAGATAGTAAAATAAATAATGGAGCCATCGTCCCTGTCCTTCAGGAATTCATAATCTTCCTGGACAGACACATCTGAAAGCTCACGCTCTCCACCGTGCCTTCTGTCCCGTGATGGCAGTAAGGGTTTAATGATTTTTTGTGTGTGTTAACATTCCAACTTTCTTTTTTATTAGCTGAAATTTTATGATGTACTTATGTTGCCAAAATATAATAAAATGAACTTTAGATAAGATAGGATAAGATAAAGTTAAAACAGAGGACATAAAATGCATTTCCCGAATTTTCTCTTGCATTTTCTGAACTTAGGTTAAATAGAGTTTCATATACTAAAATTCACATTACCAATAAAAATGTTTCAGTTACATACCAAAGAGAAAAAGAAATTAGGAGCATTTTATTAGGTTTTATTTGACCTCAGTATTGACAGTATTGATTATTGAGCAGCCTGGTAAACTAAATAATTTGATCCACATAAATGTTTGTTCCCATGACTGACACATCCCTTAGTTGCCTTTTCCACACATTTTTCTTGCACAGATGGTTTTAAAGATGTTTTTTATAATCTTTTGACCTGAGCAATGTTGTTAAAGCTCGTGGTATAACAGATACATTTATGGGAGAATTGGGTAAGGTTTGCAGTTTCCAAGGCATAACATAAAATTTAGGAAAATGATTTATAGGTGTTTGAAGCTTCCTCATTTATTTCTTCTGAATATTAAATAGTATTTTCTTTTTTTAACATCTTAGGAAAGTAGAAAAATAAAGCCCCTGCAATCTTTGCCCTCAGTCCTGACAACATATCTCAAAAGAATAACAGAGTTACTTAACCTATATAACCTTGAGGAAACGCATGAAATTGGGTGTATAAATTACGGGAATGTATTAGTTTTACTGTTTCATCTGACTGTTGATTCTTTTACCTTTAAGGGAGGGGTAAGAGGGAGACCATGGCACTTGCCATGGTTCTTACAAAGATGAGATGTTATTGTTTCCTTTTTGGGTCTTTCTCACTGCAAACACTGGGTTCTTATTTTGACTTTTCATAGTATAATTCATACATAACCTCCATGTGTTTTCTATAATACTGTCATATATATAATGCATTAGCGTTAGTTTATCAGCAACTAAAAAATCTCTTGGATGAAATATGTGAAAAGATCAATTGTGGCATTTACCTGGCTTTTGGAAGATTATGATTTTCTAAACTTATCAGTGACCCTGACTATTTGTTTGAAAATTTAATTCAAATAGTATGGTATGCAATAAATGATTATTTTAGATGCATTTTTAATTAAAATAACTACTACTTATGCTACCAAATATTTCAAGAGAATGATGGAAATACTCTTAGTTATCCCATTGAGCTGAATTTTTCCTTTGATTAGAATATAAATCCATATTTTGATTAGAATATAAACCCATCTAATCCATATATGGATGGGAATATAAACCCATCTCCAACCCTACTTTGAAAAATTAGGCATTTAAAATTCTGACAGCTATTCATCTTTTACTTTGAATAAAAAGTATGGCTTTCTGCAAGGGAATGTTTTTCCTAAAATGATATATTAAATAGTATTTTTGTTCTTTGCCTCTAAGTCCTATTATATATATTTTACACAAGTCAGGTTGGAAGTAATTGCCACTGATGATCCCCATGAAAATGAACTCAGAAGTCATGTGCACAGCAGTACATCCAGATTTATGGCTCAAAACCTCTGGGATAGTTCACGGCATAGTATCTGACACAGGACCTTTTTTTCAAGTCTCTCAGTTTTGAATAACATATTATCATTCTTTATCCTAGAAAGGCATTGTAAAAACAATGACTAAACCTTCAAGACTGGCTAGCTGTTTTTTTAGTTTTATTTGTTTAATTTTTCTTTTTATTACATCATAGCAGTGCACATTAATACTATCATGGGGTACAGTGTACTCTTTCTGTATACAATTTGAAATACTTTCATCCAACTGGTTAACATAGCCTTCATGTCTTTTTCTTAGTTATCATGTTAAGACATTTATATTCTACATTTAGAGAGATTCACAGGTACCCTTATAAGTTGAAGCATAGACATGATCCCACCAATCACCCTCCCTCCACTCATCCTCCCCCCTCCCTTCCGCTCCCCTTCCCTCCCTCTCTCCTCTCTCCATATTCGTGGGCTAAAATTGGGTTATAGCTTTCCTATGAAAGCTATAAATTAGTTTAATAGTAGGGCTGAGTACATTGGATACATTTTCTTCCATTCTTGGGATACTTTCTGTTTTCCAGCTCCATCCATGTAAAAATGAAGGAGGTAAATGTTCCATCTCTCTTAATGGCTGCATGGTATTCCATGGTGTACATATACCACAATTTATTGATCCATTCATGGATCAATGGGCTCTTGGGCTTCTTCCATGACCTAGCAATTATCTTGTCTCTCAGTTTTAAATAACATATTGTCATCCTTTATCTTAGAAAGGCATTGTAAAAACAGCGACTAAGGCTTCAAGACTGGCTAGCTGTTTTTTTAGTTTTATTGGATAAAATAGTAAGCTATTGAAGGAAGCCTTTTTTGTTCCTTCTGAAGCTTTAGAATCGTGTATCATTATGCCTTTTCTAAATACAAGGGGCAAAGTAATGATTTCATTTGAAAATGTGATCCTGGCACTATTTGATAGCATATTTTTAACTTTCTAATAAGAGATGCTACATATTGAAGTTTTTGCATGTTGTCACGTAGTGTATACTTGTAGTATTTCCTCTCATCTATTTACTTTGAGAAAGATTTTAGAGACTGAAGAGAATCATGCAGAACAACGTCCAGCCTTGTCAAAACCTGGTTGATTTTCAGTAACGGGCAAAAGGATTCCCCTCCACAGGGCACTTACGCTGTCGAGTTGGTGGATATGAAAAGATTCTACTTCTCAATGCCTCCCCTGTCACTAGAGCAGGGTTCACAGCTTAGGATGGAATAGAGAGGGACAGAGGTATCTCTGCATAGAACTTAGAATTTCTATGAGATGACATAGAAAAATAAGTGAACCTTTATTTTCACTAATCCTTAAAATGAAATTTACTACTTTCTTTTATTTATGAGTATGGATGGCAAATCACAGGTATTAGCAGTGCCTGTAACTTTGTCACCAATGGAAAGAACAGATATTTTCCTATTAAATTTATTAGAGTAATTGTAGCTATCTTGGAATGATTAGAACTTCGTTCCATCATTTGCTTAGGGCAGTTTCCAAACTTCTTCAAATCTGAGGTAGCTTTTAGCTCTGTTACTGGATCTTGTTAATTCAGCTATAAAGATGCACAAATATTACTATACTCTAGGTTAGTTTTGTAACTATATGTATACCTGTATTTTCACATACTTGGTTTCCCTCATAAGCCTGTTCATTTATTTTATTTATTTAAAAGCATTATCTAAGAACTAATTCACAAGCTTCACTAAATTTCCAAGGGGAACTGTGGCGGTAAGGAAAACCAGGCACCAAGGTCGTGTCTCCAAATTAAATAATTATTTCACCCTGTGGGATCAGCCTATATAGTGGGATACATAAAATATACGATATATAATAATTTAACAGATGATTTCTCATTAGTAGAATGTAGGGTTTAAAGACGGTGAAACTTTTCAAGGCAGGCAGATCCAGTGTGCTCATTTGAATGAGCAAAGCAATTTGGTGAGGATTGCAGAGGCCCCAGGAAACAACAGATGGGGATTAGGTTTTCCAGAACAGGGGAAATGGTTTGGTAAGCCTGATGGAAGAAGCATGGTTTTAGTCATCCTAGTTCGACCACATTTGGCTGCAAAGCCTTAGGTGGGTCTCTAAGTTCCTCTGAGTCCTGCTTATCTCAATAATAATTGAAAAGGTTACGTAAAGCTTTAACAGAACACTTGCGTATTTATTTTCTCCTTTGTCATTTAGAATTTTGCCACAGTGGATATAATTATCTTCTCCCTCTCACACATGAGAAAACTCTTGGTCAGAGAGAATAAAGAACTGCTAAGTCAAAAGCCTTTCCCTTTCTTTCAGAGTTTCCTTCAGATTATGAAGACAAAATAATTTAAATATGCATTTGAAAAATACTTTATGGGAAGTCCTTGAAATACGTTTGGAATAGACTTTGATTTTTCTTCCTATTGGGTCAATGTTAGATTTTTTCTTCCTCTTCTTCATTTTTTAATCTTTAAATTCAGATTTATTCAATTTATCAAACATTCATTGGGAACCCATTTTGTGCCCAAACTTTGGAAAGACAACCATGCTGATTTGGGAGACTAAAGGGTAAACCAAATAATTATAATACGATGATGTGGAATTATTTTAAGCAAAACCCTGATGGAAAACAGGTAAGAGAACAATGGATTCCTTTTATACGTTATAGAAGGTGGCAGAGAAGAACTGACGTTTAAAACAGACCTTGAAAGATAGATAGGAACACACAGCATTTTAATGTTTTTCTTTGAAATAGAACCCAAACTTACGTTTTGAAAAGTTGTGTTTGTGCTAGTTAAGTAATTGGAAGCCTTTGTTTACTTACATCATTCCACCAGTCTTCCCTGATTTTAAATTTATCTTTTTCTTATATTATTATTGTGCTTATTAACTGGGCCAAAGTTCTCAGGCTCAACAGGAGAATGATTTGTTTTATGGAATAATGTTTTCCAAGTGTCCTACCATCAATTTACTGACTATGCCCTGAGTTTGTAGTATTAAGATGTGCTGGGCTAGCCACAGAACTTACGGATAAATTCAAGCCATGGCCTTTGATTTCAAGGGATATTCATTCCGTCTAGTCGAATGGGTGACATTTACTGAAGCTTTCCTGATACGAAAGGTTAGCATATGTATTTTAATAGATCTCTAAATAATTGTACAACCAAAAAGAATAAAACATGGTAAGTACATCTTCAGAATACTCATCTGCAGAAAGCAAAGAGTAAAAGTTCAATAAGAAGAAGTGTTCACTCTGGTGTACCCCTTGATCTCTGACCAAGAAAAAGAAGAGAGAAGATTCTGAGGTCATTACAGGAAAACTACTCCCTACTGCAGGAAAGGGGGAAGAGAAGGAAGCAGCTGGGTGTTGTTTTTGTGTCTTTAATTTAACTCTTTGTCTACCCCACTGTGGCCAAACTTTGTCTCATTGTTTATATTTAATAAACCGAGGTGTAACTATTGTTTTCGCCCCTAGATCCCTCTATTCCCGGCTGAGAAACTGATTAATGGTTTTTAAAGTTCTAAGGAGTCATGTCATACCGGTTCAAAAATTGAGGAAAACATTACTCAGGGAAGTACCTTAGAAATATTTTACAATGACCTTGGAAGACAACTAAATGTTAAGAAAGAAAACCTGAACATCTAATAATAAAAAATATAATAATAATAATAATAATAATAATAAAAAAAAGAAAGAAAACCTGGAAATGAGTCAATGTATTCGGAGTGAAAATAAATGACAGGAGAACGTGGTAGGCTCAGGTAGTATTTACACAACTCAGACTAGCATTTGTCGCTGCGGGAAGATTTCGTAGATTTAAAATTCTTCGTGTCATGTTTCTGTTGGTCGAAATCTGTTCTGGCAGAACAGAATCGAGTCTCTGGTCCCAGATGTGTCACTTGCAATCAGTCCTATCTCACCTCTCAGTTCTCAGAGTTCAATTCAATTCCGCAAATATTTATTGAGTGCTTATGGCTGCTGACTTTTCTAAGTCAGAGGAAAATAATGAGATGTTAAGAAAATGTGACATATCTTGGGTTAGACAGCCACAGACAGAGAAAGCCATTATCATCATTCCTATTTATAACCACAAATTCAATTTGATTCCATTAATCACACCAATAATGTATATTGCTTTGAAGTACAATAATTTCCACACTGGATTCTAATTTTTATCTGCAGAAATCGCAGGACCCAAACCACAGTCCCCAAGGCATGATTTGTAGGTAAAAGGACACCATCCCCCATCCAGCATCGGTCCTGCCCATCCCTAATAGCTCAGCTGAGGGACAGCATTAGCCGTTATATAAACTAATTGGGTTAATTTGGCTCTGGAATTTAGGCAAATAATGTAACTGAGATAAACAGAGGGTCACTTATGCGTCTACTTGTACACATTTATCTACACTTCTTATTTATACTACTAAATGCTTAAAACAACACGGGGCTATAAATTTGCCTTTTCTTTCTGATTCTCTTGGCAGGGTTTCTTACATGCTTAACTTTTAAAGAGTGGAGATCAACCTCCTCTCAAATAAATAAGAGAGCAGTGGAAGGAGAAACGGCAGCTACAAAGTAGTTCTAACCCATTAAACGCAGATGGCTCACAGGGGGTTTAATCATCAGCAGTGAACACACATCCCGCTGAAATATAGAGCTGTTTTCTATCACTTGGTACCATTTGAATGTCTGTCTCAGGAAAGTGAATTCCATATATCTTCCTGGCCATCAGTTGCCCTTAGAGTCCTCCTCTCTCTGATGTAGCTAGATTCCTCTTCAGAACTTACTGAGATGAATGAGCTCTTGCCACACGTAGAAGTGAAAGAAAACATTTCTTTCTCTGCCAGAACATATGAGATTCGTCATTAGGAGAATGGATTTGACCTTGTAAAGTGGACCAAAGCGATTAACAAACAAACCCCTTTGGGGAAGATTGCCTTCATCTAGTTCCTTAACAGAAGCATTTTTTTTTGTTGTTGTTGTTGTTGTTAAAACGTCCTTGCAGCAAATTTGCAAATACATTGAATAATGACCACCTGAAAAAAAAAAAAAACCCCAAAACATGAGATATAAGATCTTCAATATAAGCCTTTTCATGTAAAAGAATTTGTTTATTTTTTCTATTAAATCATAAACACACAGATCATGCACACATTAATTGATTTTGTATACCATTTGGAATGCTTACATCACAGTTGTTAATATATCCCTCACCTCATTTATTTAATTATTGTGTTAAGACGTTTATACTCTATACTTAATAGATCCTACCACATGTACCCTAAGGACACACAAAAAACCATGTGGGTTTATCTTCAGCTATCATATCATCAAGTCAAATGAAGTCAAGAAATTATTCAAGGAGAGCCATAAAACCAAGTTGATGGCTTTATATAAAACAAAACTAGAGATCAGCATTGGAGCCCATTATAGAATGTTGAAAAAACCAATGTGAGGATAATTTGTAATACCTATGATTAATGGTACTTTGCATCTCAGACTTAACTGTATGAGCTTCTTCAACGTGTTTATCTCCTAACTCGTGACACCTCTTCTGGAGTTTCTTTCCCAGGCTTCTTATCTAGCCCCTGTTCTTTTTAAATCTATTCTACCCTTCCCCAGGGCTTATACCTAGCTAAAGCCCATTCTTCAAGTCTAAAATCTTACATGACATTCCTGGTAAGAGCAGCTACCAGTCCCTGGGAGAACACAGTGAGTGAAGTAGCTCTCGGTTCCTAGAATATGTGTTCCGCTAATGCTATTAACGTGAATGACACAGTCTTAAGTAAACCCAACTGATAAACCACATGGAGGCCATTCATCTACCCTGGGCCCACAGTACTGAAGTCTTGCTCTTTCATTTGTCTTTTTCAATGAGTTTGTAAACTCTTCAGCAATTTGGACCCTTCGATACAGATTAGAAGGGACTGTTTTAACCCTCAAGTAATCTAGTCAGCTCAAGGCATTCACAGACAGGCATTTCCTCTTTAAAATTTGTGCACATTTATTCATTTATTTATATCACAACCCCTGCCTTTTCAAAATAAAAAAAAATAGGTAAGGGAAAAGGTGTCAGACTATCAAAAGATCTGAGATCTCAATGTATTTTTAGTGTTTAAAAGCTTTAAAAAATGTGTTATTAATCAGGGAAATATGAAATCCACTTCTTTTCATTTTTAGCTTTTGTACCAGTAGATGGCACTGCACAGGTGTAAAGAGATATTTATAGTCAATGTGATTTGGGGGATGAGAGATCATCAACCGGGCTGCTCCATGTGAAATTCTTTCCACTGGAGTTAGCTCCAGTTGTTAAAGTATTGTATCTAGGAGTCCCAACAGTTGTAGGTGAGGGACGAACATAAATTTACTCATACTAATTTTATCAAAAATTTAAATAATGATTACTATGCAATGCTTAAGTAGGTCCATTTATTGCCCGTTCAGGTAAGAAAGTGGAAGTACAGAGAAGATTCTGGTGTCCCACAAGCTGTGAGATGTGGGACTGTGACTGCCCAGGCAAATACCCAAGTGTGTGGGTCAGTCCGTGCTCTCTCTGCCTTGCTCTCTCTTAATTTGGTATCCTGAGTCACTTAGTCTGCTCAACAGCTTTTAAGGAGCCACCCTAAAGTTTTGAGGTATCTGATACAAATTCCAACTGGAGACAAAGAGAAATTCTAGAAGCATAGGGTAATGCTGAGGAAAAAAGATTCCCAAGAGGAAGATGGGTGGGTCTGTTATGGGGGATAATAGAGAAGAGGATGCCGAATACAAAATCCATCAGATCAGAACTTTGCCGAGAGTCAGGAGGTTGGATATCTTTGAAACAAATGTACTCGTGAAATTGTTCAACTTTATGTTCAGGGTGACTTAGAAAATGCTCTAACAAGCAGATTACGACATGCTCAATGTCTTACAACATCAACTCCAGTAACTCTTACCTCTCCTTTGCCACAAGTATCTTTATTCCTTACGACTGTGCAGAGATTCAGATCACCTAGAATTGTGCCCTATTGGAAGTGTAAAATTTCAGTTTCCCAGTCTCCGGCTGTACTCAACCCTACTGATAATTTTTAAGAGCTTTCCAACATGCCTATTATCTGATCCCATCAGAATCTCCAGCCCCTTGACCTCTGCATGTTTTCTCTGACACTCCCTTCTGCCTTCACTTCCTTTCCTCTGCAGCTTAAACATCACAGCCCATTCTTTAACTACTATCTCAATCCTCAAATCTCTGCTGTTTTCTTTTTGTCACACCTGCTTCCACCTGGGCTACTGAACACCTCCAAAATAACACCAGGAAGGTATACAGCGTAGTTCCACTAAAATAATATATCTGAACTTCCCTGCCTTGTGAGTCTTCAGTCCCAGAAGACCCTGTGCGTGCCTAAGCTCCGTCATTCTGCCTGCCAGTTTTCCGCTAGAAATATTTAAAAGCTTGTTCCCTTTTCAAACATCTCACCTCAGTTCTCTCCCATTTTGCCACACTCTGACACACACACAAGCCATCCTACAGGAACTCGGCCAATTTCCTGTCATGGCATCTACAAACACAACTATATCCGATATACCCATGTTCGTGTCTTGTCTTCTTCTACTTTATTTTAGCGAGTTATTTGCTTGTTAAATTTAATTTATGTTCTGTATTGCCTTGTAACCATGTCTTTAGATTTTCTGTGGTATATTTTATATGTTTAAAATTAATCTTTCATATTGTTTATCTACTATTTTATTACACATGATTATAAGTGAGAAAAAATCTTCATGCTTCTTCACTACTTACAAATTTTTCCAGAAACTTCCTCAAATGGTGAATCTGCACTAACTATCCCCAATCTTTCATCCTCCACCCTCTACTGAAATCTCTAAAATTGGGGTTTGAGTCCCATATATCACAGAATTTCTTTTTAGATCATCAATTTAATCCAATGGTCACACTTAAGTTCTTTTTAATATATATTTTTTCACTTTTAAGTGCTTTTGACCAATTCTGTATTGGGTTGAATTATGTCTCTCCTAAAAGTTATGTTGAAGTCCTAACCCCTACTACCTGTGAATGTGGCCATATTTGCAGGTATATTCAAGTTAAGAAAAGGTTAGACTGGCCTAGAATGGACCCTAATCCAGTTACTGACATCTTTACAAGAAGAAAGAAAATCAGATGCAGAAAATAGACAAGGAAACTTTGCCATGTGATGACAGAGGCAGAGATTGAAGTGATGAATCTGTAAGCCAAGGGACACCGATGATGACTGACCACCACCAAAGCTAGGACAGAACCATGGTATGGATTCTCCCTCAAAGCCTCCAGAGCGGCAGTGGCCATCAACACCTTGATGTCAGTCTTCTCCTCACCTACGCAACTAGGAAACAATAGATTCCTGTTGTTTACAGAAGCCCAGGAAAACTAATACAAATTCACAGGATCATTTGGCATTTCTGATGCTGACTTCTTCCTTCTCAAGAGAGGCTCCCCTATTGGCTTTTATGGTACACACACTTAGTCATCCTCTTCATTCTCCATCTTCTCTGCAGTCTACTCTTCCTTCATGGCCTAAATAATTATTTAAGAGTTCTCTATTCTGTCCTTGTCTTTCCTCGCTGGCAATAAATACTCTTTGCATGTGCCTTAAGAGTTCTCTATTCTGTCCTTGTCTTTCCTCGCTGGCAATAAATACTCTTTGCATGTGCCTCTAGTACAATGCCTATTCCCTTGATCCCCTCCCCCCACCCATCCCCCTGCTGAAGAGCAGAGCTATGTATCTGATTGTCTACTGGTGTGCTCAGGAAACTCAAAAACGAATAAATGACATAACTCAAAAACAGAAATTTGGTGTCACATATTTGCACTTATGAGTGGGAGCCAACTAATACCCACAAACGGGCATATAGTACGGTGTAGGAGACACTGGAGACTTGAAATGCTGATGAGTGAGAAGGAGGTGAAGGATGAGAAATCACGTAATGGATATAACGTACATTATTTGGGTGATGGTTACACTAAAAACCTAGATGTCACCACTACGCAATATATCCCATGTAACAAAACCATGCTTGGACCCCTTTAATTCATATAAAAAAATCTCAATTTACTCCCACTTTTGTGAAAAGTATATATAATCAATCAACCATTGTAGTGACAGTTTTAGATTTACATAATATTTGAGCAGAAAGTACATGTACCATCCTATTATTAACGTCTTGCAACATTTTTACAATTGATATGTCAACGTGAATAATTCATTAGAAACTAACATCTGTAGTTCACTTTAGAGTCTAGTCTTGATGTTGTACATTCCATGGATTTTGACAAATGTATGATGGCACATACCTACCACTACAGTAACATACAAGAGTGTCTCTGGTCTAAAAATTCCTTGCTCCACTCTTCATGCCTGCCCTCCTTTTCCCAAACATCTGTCAAACAGTTATTTATTTGTTTATTTTTTTGAGACAGAGTCTCACTTTGTCACCTTTTGATAGAGTACCCTGACATTATAGCTCACAGCAATCCCAAACTCCTGGGCTCAAGCTATTGTCTTGCCCCAGCCTTCTGAGTAGCTGGGACTATAGGCACCCACCACAATGCTCAGCTAGTGTTTAGAGGAAGGGTCTTGCTCTTGCCTAGGCTGGTCTCCAGCTCCTGAGCTCAAGCAATTCACCCAGGTCGGCCTCCCAGAGTGCTAGGATTACACTGGCTTAGACTGACCACTTTTTACTATCTTCATAGTTTTGACTCTTCCAGAATTTCATATGGTTGAAATTATAAAGTAGGTAGCCTTTCCAGATGGGTTTCCTTCCTTCACATAGTTTCATCTATTTCTTCTACATCTTTTCATGACTTGATAGGTCACTTCTTTCATTATTTAGAAACATGCTGTCCTACAGATGGAGGTATCACAGTTTGCTTCTCCATTCATATTGAAGGATATCTTGGTTGCTCTAAGTTTTGGCAATTATAAGTCAGCTCTTACCAGTGTTCATGAGCAAATCATTGTGTGGATGTACGTTTTCAACTTATTTGGTCCATACCAAGGAGCATGATCTCTAGTTCATATGGGGAGAGTATGTTTAGTTTTTTTTTTTTTTTGAGACAGAGCCTCAAGCTGTCCCCTGGGTAGAGTGCCGTGGCATCACAGCTCACAGCAACCTCCAACTCATGGGCTCAAGCGAGTCTCCTGCCTCTGCCTCCCAAGTAGCTGGGACCACAGGTGCCCACCACAACGCCCGGCTATTTTTTGGTTGCAGCCGTCATTGTTGTTTAGCGGGCCCGGGGCTGGATTCAAACCCACCAGCTCAGGTGTATGTGGCTGGAGCCTTAGCCGCTTGAGCCACAGGTGCCGAGCCAGTATGTTTAGTTTTGTGAGAAACTTCCAAACTGTTTTCCAAAATGGTTTTACTATTTTGCATTGCCACCAGCAGTGAATTCGATTTTCTGTTGCTCTACATCCTCCCTCCCAGTTGGTGTTGTCAGTGTTCTGGGTCATTCTGACAAGTGTATCATGGTATTTCACTGATGGAATTCATTGAATTTGCAATTCACCTAAAACATGATTTTGACATTTTTTTTTTTATTTCTTATAGTAAACTATGTACCTTCATGCAATCATGGGGTACAGTGTGCTGTTTTCATATACATTTTGAAATACTCTCATCAAACTGGTTAACATAACCTTCATGTCATTTTCTTAGTTATTGGTTAAGACATTCATACTCTGCTTTTAGAAAGATTCACTTGTACCCTTATAAGATAAACCATCTTTTAATATACTCATTTGCCATCTATATATCCTCTTTAGTGTGGGGTCCAGATTACTTGTCCCTTTTCAAAATTGGATTTTTTTTTATTTTCTTATCATTCAGTTTTGAGAGTTCTTTGTATGTTTTATTAATAAATACAAGTCCTTTGTCATTTACGTGTTTTGAAATTTTTCCCCAGTTCCATGAATTGATTTTCCATTCTCTTGCCAGTGTCTCTCACAGAGCAGAAGTTTTTAATTTTAATGAAGTTCAACTTACCAATTTTTGTCTTCCATGGATTAGGCATTTGGCATTATACTCAATGTCATCACCAAACACGAGTTTACCTAGGTTTCTCTCCTGTGTTGTTTACCAGGATGTTTATAAATTTGTGTTACATTTGGGTCTTTATACATTTTGAGTTAATTTTTGTGAAGAGTGTAAGGAGAACATTTTCCAGCTCCATCCAAGTAAACATGAAGGAGGTAAAGTCTCCATCTTTCTTTAGAGGTGCATAATATCCCATGGTGTACATATACCACAATTTATTGATCCATTCATGGGTGGATGGGCACTTGGGCTTCTTCCATGACCTAGAAATTAAGAATTGGGCTGCAATAAATATTCTGATACAAATATCTTTGCTGTAATGTGATTTTCGGTCTTCTGGATATATACCTAATAAAGGAATTGTAGGATCAAATGGCATGGAAGAAAAGGTATCCAATGTACACAGCCCTATTATGAAACTAATTTATAGCTTTCATAGAAAAGCTATAGCCCAATATAGCCTAAGAATATGGGGAGGGAGGAGGGGGATAAAAGGGGGGTGGTGGATGGGTGGAGGGAGGGTGATTGGTGGGGTCACCTCTATGGTTTATCTTACAAGGATACAAGTGAATCTTTATAAAGTAGAATATAAATGTCTTAACACAATAACTAAGAAAATTACATGAAGGCTACATTAACCAGTTTGATGAAAATATTTCAAATTGTATATGAATTTACATTGTACTCCATGATTGCATTAATGTACACAGCTATGATTTGATTTAAAAAAAAAGTGTAAGGAAGACCTATGCCTACGTTCATTTTTTTTTTTTTTTTTGTATGTGGATATCTACTTGTTGGGCACCATTTATTTAAAAACTATTCTTTCTTCTGTGACTCACCTTTGCCCCTTTGCCAAGGATCCATTGGCTGTAACTGTGTTCATCTATACTTGGGCCACTTCTACTTTTCATCCCTCTGTAATTCTTACTACCCTAATAGAAACCTAAGTGTCTAATTCTTTACTTCTCTCTCTTGCCCTCAGAGGCAATCAGCCACCAAGTCCTGTGCTAAGCATTTTAACACCTTTTTTTTTATTTTAATGCTACAGCAATCCTATATATTATTAGGCCCATAATAAAAGTGAGAAACAGAACTCAGAGGGGAATCTACTTAAATAAATAGACTAAAACAACTTATTCTCTACCTCTGTGGTGTGTTGCCTTGGACATAAGTGGCCAGCAGTTGGACTTCAGGATCTGAACTTCCAAGCATTATGATCTTTTCTAAGTACATTCTGAAGTCGTTAATATCTCTTCACTGTCATTGTCACCATATTAATTCAAGCCACTGTGATCCTTCAGTAGGTTTACTGATAACACTGTGTGATTCTTGTGTCCAGTCTGGTCCAAGAAGTCCAAATGTGTCTTTCTAAAGTACATACCTGATAGCACTAAGCATAAAATGATCTCGTGGCTCCCTATCATCTCTAAAGAAAGCAGATAATCCATAATATGTTTGTAACACTCCCCCTCATGCAGATCTCCAACCCTGCTTTAGTCACCTGCTTGTACTCTCCTGCAGGTAGCATGTCCATGTTTAAATCTTGCTGCGTACATGTGAGTCCTTTTGCCTCTATTGGTCTTTTCCGCTTCTTCTTATAACTAATTCCTCTTTTCACTGGGCTTGCAACTCATATATTATAATACTTACCTATTTAACCTAATAGAGTTGTAAAAATTGGCAAAAGAAGTACAGTACGCTTAGGTATAAATATATAGTATTGCGTGGGACATACTTATAAGAAGTTACTCATTGTTTATCTGAAATACAGACACATTGGGTGTTCTCTATTTTATCTGGCAACCCTATGTCGTAGGGAAGTCTCCCCTGTAGCAACATAGGCTAGGATTTGGCAGAGTGCCTCTCTATCTTCCTCCCTAACACCTGTGTTTCCTCCCCCCAGCACCTATGTCTTATCTATACCCATGTCACACGTCCATCTCGGCCATCATCCTTGTAGTCAGAGATGGTATCTTTTTCAGCAAAATGTTTCTAGCATCTAGACATCCAATATTTGGTGCTCTATACATATGTATTAAATGTTTTTAAGTGAGTGGATTGAATACATTTAATTAATTCTAATTCTTAGCCATTTTAGGTTGCTGTTAAGCTATGTCTTATAGCTTATTTTGATGTGTTTAGAATTAGACTTTTCAGTTTAGAGATTTCAAAACCCTATAAATTATCTTCAAGTAATTTCTGGCAAACCTTATGTCTTAGCCCTATCCGGCTACTTGTAACAAAATACCCTGAACTGGGTGGCTTACAAACAACAGAAATTTATTTCTCACAGTTCTGGAGGTTGAGAAGTCCAAGATCAAAGCACTGCAGAGGAGGTTTGGTCTCTGGTGAGAGCACTCTGCTGGGTTCCTAGGTGGCAACTTCTGACTGTGTTGTCACATGGTATAAGGAAAAAGTCCGTCTCTTCAGGCCCTGAAAAGGTCCCCACCTTAAGAACCTAATCACCTCCCAACGTTCCCCACTCCTAACAGATTAAGTTTCTACATATGAATGGGAATGGGGGGCACAAACATTTGGATCATAACACATAGCTTTCCCAAGTATAAAGAGTTGATGGCTCATGCCTATAATCCTATCACTTTGGGGGGCTGAGGCTTGTGGATTCCTTGAGGTTCCAGACCAGCCTGAGCAAGAGCAAGACCCTTGTCTCTAAAAACAGCCAGGCTTGTGGCAGGCAGCTCTAGTACCAGCTACTTGGGAAGCTGAGGCAAGAGGATCACTTGAGCATAAGAGTTTGAGGTTGCTGTGAGCTGTGATTCCATGGCACTCTACCCAGGGTGACAAAGTAAGACTCTGTCTCAAAAACAAACAGGGCAGCATATGTAGGTCAGTGAGTAGGGTACTGGCCTCATATACCGAGGGTGGCAGGTTCAAATCCGGCCCTGACCAAACTGCAACAAAAAAATAGCCTGGTGTTGTGGTGGGTGCCTGTATTCACAGCTGCTCAGGAGGCTGAGGCAGGAGAATAGCCTAAGCCCAGGTTGCTGTGAGCTGTGATGTCACAGCACTCTACCGACGACAAGAAAGTGAGACTCTATATTTAAAAAAAAAAATTAAAAACAAACAACAACAACAAAAAACAAAGTTGATATGTAGGCTAAGTTTGAAAGTCACTTAAATTGTAGCAAGATATTAGGTTCCCTTTCTTTTCCAGAAACTGGATGTGTTAGCCAAGATGCTAACTATTTCTCTGCTCACTTATCCAGTGTTAGGGGAAAAATTATAGTTTTTGATAATAGTCATCTAGATAAATATTATTGTCCATAATATCTTTTGAGAAACACCAACTCCTCGGGTTACTAATAATTATCCCTCAAAAACAAATTATATGTATTTGTTAATCAGGTATAAAAAATAAGTTAAACACAATTCTGTCCTCTAGGAATTGTCACAATCTTTACTATATTAAGGTACCCAGCGAATCTTTAAAAGATGTTGTATGATATAGTTGATTCTTGTAATCTAGTCAACCACAGAACCTTTTATTTAGGTAACAAGTAATTTGGGAAATACCGATACAGATTTGTCTGTCTCCTCAGGGTAAATGTTTATATCAATTAGATTTTTTGTTGTTAAAAACAGGTTCTTTGGGATACTGGACTCAGAGATGGGATTATATGACATATCTGATAGACCTAGCTTTTCTAGGGCAGGTTCATCTGTCTTGAAATAGAGCACCCCAAATTTCCAGAATAAACATCCTTGAGATGTAGCATAGGTAAAAGAAAGTTTGTGTTTGACACAGGAATAGGTAAGGCTATAAAGAGCTGTGTAAAATCCTCGAGTAGTTATATATAATTTGGGTTGCTGAACATTTAGCATTATTGGATTTTAAAACAAGAACTTCAAAGGTGAAATACAGCTCTCCCTAATGCAAAGCACATGTGGTACGGCTAAAGCTGCCCACAGGCAACAGTCAGGGCAGGCCTGGTGCAGGAGCGGAGTACACGGCCACCGGGAGCTGCAGTTGGATGGCCCCAGAACCATCTATTTTTCTTCCAAATCTTACTTACCTTTATCATTTAAATGAGGCTTAGTGTCACCAGAAGAGTTAACATTTATAGTGTTGCCTCTGAAAGGTGACACATCAAGTTATTAGTATCTGTTCCCCTAAAAGATTGGATTCATTACTATTACTCATACACGCACTGATATATAAATTTTTCCCATTCAAATTTCCTTTATTATTTCTTATAGCATAACTGTGTACATTAATGCAATCATGGGGTACAGTGTGCTGTTTTCATAGACATTTTGAAATACTCTCATCAAACTGGTTAACATAACCTTCATGTCATTTTCTTAGTTATTGAGTTAAGACATTCATACTCTGCTTTTAGAAAGATTCACTTGTACCCTTATAAGATATTAATACATATTTTCTTTTTAAAATTTATTTCTCACAACTGCAAAGATGTGGAACCTAATACTAATATTTAATAACAGGAATTGCAATTTTTTCAATCACATATGCCAAGGACTGTGACAGTAGCTTTATGTGATAGTGAAAATAGCTAACATTTTTGACCACTTAATGTGCTATACACAATGCTGTTTTTCTTTTTTACTTGTATTACTTCATTTAATTCTTTCAAGAGCTTGAAAATGATAGCCGAGATGAAAAATGCTGCTCACTTATTCAACATTGAGGGTGAGAGTATCATTTTCTTCTGTTAGTCATCTAAATAATGACTTGAAGTCTATTTTAACTTTATATCCATTTTACAGATGGTGAAACTAAGGCTTAGAAAACTTAAATGGCTTTCTCAGTAGGTGTAAGAAGTGACGGAGACAGGCTGTGGAACAATCTTTACTCGACCTTCAAGCCTACATTGTTAAAGCTCTGTGCTGTGATAATGTCCTGGTTTGGATAGATATGGAGGCAAGTATTCATATCCACTTTTAACACAGAAGAAACTTTGCTCAGAGTCTTGACAGAGTAGATACAGAGGTTTCACAGCGAGAGAATAAAGATATAAATTACACAAAACTTCCAAAGTTAGCAGAAGCGCCAAATGTGAGATTGGTGCAAGAACATACAGTCTGGTGATGGAGCAAGAAGATAACGCAGGAAAGGCAGAAAATGGAGTGGGATGAGCCCCTAGTAGAGCAAACTGGCCTTCCCAGCAATTCTTTCAGACTTTAAGGAAAAATTCTGGCTGTTTAATCTTAGCTGGTGTTTTCTATCTAATTTATAAACCTGTCTACATAATGAAATAGGTTTGGATGGAATATAATGTTTTTCATTTCTAAAATCATTAGGAAATAGACCACTTGAGGTCAGGGTAACACCAAAAAGAATTTCCCAGCACTAAAACGAACCACATTGCAATCTGTTCTTAAGTGCTTAAGCAACGCTCTGAAACTGCTCCATTTATGTGAGGCTGGAGAAAGGAAAAGGGGCCTCTTGTGAACTTTTCAACCACAGAGAGAAGTGTAATTTAAAAAAAATATATTCAAAGTGATATAACAAGTGCTGGATGTAAGTTGGTGAGTTGCCTTACTTAAAAAGAAGTGGCAGGGAAAAATATTCTTCCCGCTGAAAGTTAAAATAATCCCATTTTCAGAGATTAAATTTCTGAAAGCCATAATAACTAAATATTTTATGTTTAATGTTCTTTATGGTCTGTAACCAGCTTTCAATTTTTTATATAAGTGTTGTTTCATTAAAGATCTCGTGATACTTTTGGTAACCTCTTATTGAATGACTGTGCAATGGGGATTGATATTAATTAAAACTGACATTTAGTGATAACAGACCTTCTGCTGTTAAGAGACTTTGTAATATAGAAACTGAGAATTTGTCACGGTGGTTGTTTGATTTCAAATGTGTCCTTTCAAGCAAACTGACCCCGGAGAAAATATTGGTTACCCCTCTCAGAGCCCAGACGGAGGTGAGACTATTAATAATGGTTGATATTGTACAAAGGTTAATCTGGCAAATTATTATCCTACTAAGCACATTACCAATCACTTTAAAAAGCACTCAGTAAGACACCTACTGTTGTTATTCCTAGTGTATAAAAAAGGAAACTAAAGTTTGAGAAATTAAGTAATTTATTCGCGTCACATAGCCAGTCACTGGTAGAATCAGGATTCAAATTCTGACAACCTGACTCCACGGGGAATATTTTAACCAGTGTGGTGCAGACGATCTCTTGTAGAAAGATCATTGTTAGAAACCCAGTTCTGACACTTTCAAGACCTTCATTCTCAATTTTAGGTGCTCCATTGATGAAATGAAGAGTTAAGCTACCTGAGTCCTAAAATTCATTAGTGGTCTAATGTTCAATGACTTCTTTGAATTGTTATAACAAAATCTTGGAGACACGAAGACTTGTGCAGTATCCAAAGTGCATTATACTGTAAATGGAAAAACTGGAGTGAATGGTGATTTATGAAAGGGGAAGTTAAAATCAGACCTATTAATAACTTATGAAATACAGTGAATTCATTGAGTGCTCCCAGAACACACGACCAAAAAATTGCTTTTACAGATGCCTTTGACAACTGCCTTCCTGGCCTTGGACCTTAAACCTGGAAAACTTGTTTGTTTGTTTCTTTTATGTATTTGAATGTAGACAGCGAGTAATGGGGTGCCTTTTTTCTCAGCTACGTTCACATTTAATATTATATTAGAAAACTGTTGCCAGGAGCCCTTCCATTCTCTGTTTCTAAAATACGCTTGTCTAACTTCCTTGGGTGTGACCAAACGACTTTGGTCTTTGTTTGTTTTCAAGTGAACCTTTCCTCTTTGTAACTCCATCTTCCACTTTTATTAACCAGTCAAGCATGTTTTACTTTAAGCTGTGATAAGAGGATCAGAAACAGCTTCCCCACATCTAAGGCGATCTTAATCAATTGCAAGGAATACAGAGTAGCATGGTGTGGACGCTTCCTGCTCAGAGGAAGAGGAGATCGTCCCAGGATTATTACTTTTGATTCTGTTGATGGAGAAAATTAGGTAACCCTGAAAACAAGGTACCTTTGCCTATGAACCATTTTGAAAGGACATGAGGTAAATTGTCACACACACACACACCCCCCTCCTTGACCCTCCGCTAACCTTTCACTTTTAACATATGTTTTGAAGTGCCAGCCATGTTGATTTCCATGGCTGTTTGGGTACAAGGTTCAGAGAAACCTGCTGCCCCCAAGACTTTAATCCCTTTTTTGAACTTTGAATATGAGCATTAAGGGTGCCTTTATGGCTCACAGAAGCCTGGCTGGCTGGCATAGCCTGGGAACCCCCTCCAAGGTGTGCTAGGTACCCCCTCATTCAACCTGACTATGAGGTCTTATTTCTCAGGATGAAAAATAAATAGTGTAAGTTCATTGTGCTGGCAGGGATGAAGTGGGCATTGTGCGATGGAATCTCCTGGATATATTGAATTCTTTTTTGTGGCACAGACACAGAAGGGCTCACTGGGTTCCAGACATTTTCTAGGTTATATGAATGTGAATTAAGCTATTGTGTGCAGACATTTCTCTTTCTTTGGCATGACAAATAAAATAAGAATACATGTGTAGTTAAAGTGACAGGATGCTGACCTAGCACAAGAAAGCAAGCCAAGTATCAAGGGTTCGATTTAGCAAAGGTTGTTTCATTGTAGAGTAATCTAAAGGAACAAATGTAGAGTTAGTCATAAGGCCATGAGGAGAAGAGAAGAATAAATGTCCAACACGTTGAATCTTCTCACTTTCTCTTTAGGCTCCTATTAAATAACCTTCATTCTCTCTCCTATTGTCTTTCCCGTCAATGCTACCACCTTGGGAAAAAAATCCCTTTTTTATTTTTAGTTTCAGAAGAAGGAAGATCAAATTAACAAAATGAAAACCAAGTCTCACTCATGTCCAGGGTGGGGGCTGGCAGCCTTCCAGAAATGCTTTTCCAAAATACTGGTCTCAAGTGTTCATTGCTGAGGGGGAAGGGAGTGGGGAGGTTTTGGAATACTACAAACCTCTGGGGATTATCACCGGCTCAGACACCTCATTACCGGGGCTTTAGAGGTAGAGTGACAGGAGAGCCCTGGAGCCCCGAAGGATCACGGAGAAGGATTTCACGAAGGTAGCAGTGTAGAAAGGAAAAAAAAGGTTAAGAAAAAAAAAAAAACAAGAAAACAAAAAAAAACACCTTTCATTTGTGATATTCGGTGTTACTTAGCTTCCAATCTATGTGCCACACAAAATCGCCTTCTGTGACTTGGCACTTAGATAGTGAATTTCTAATAAAACAATCCGTAAAATCTTGTTAATTCAGTATGTTAGTGGGTTTCCCAAGCATGGTGCTGTATGAAATGTGTATTCTTTCACTCTTCCGTAAATTTCTAATGTGCAGCAATACATTACACAATGAATGACATACATAAGAACTCAATAAAAATCTGTTGAGTTAATTAAAAATTAAATGGCACATACAGGCAATGTAGCTATTTATCAAATCTGAATACCTACTTTAGTCAAGTAGTATGCTAAGTATGACAAAGGATACTATAATGCAACCTTATATAGAGATCCTGCCCTCAAGGGGTTTATAGTTTATGACCATGATGCAAGTTCGAACTTACATGATGTCAGTTGCATTAAATTGACCTTTGAGGACATGAACAAAAACAGTTTTATGTCCAAAGAATTTTACGCTGGACTTTCAATTGGCAGGAATAGATTATCTTTAACTCTTCAAAAATCGTACGGAGCTATGGAGACAGTAAAGTATCACTATTAGACAAATATAAGTGTGTGAGTACCTTGTAGAATAATTCTCTACAGATCCGTTTACTATGATAGCAGCTATTAAAAAATGCATCTCAATGCAGCAGGTGGATGTGAGTTCTAGATCACTATTCTAATGGTTGTTATATAGCAGCGAACAAAACAAAATTCTCTGGCCCCATGGAGTCTATAGTCTAAAGAAATAAGTGAGATAATGTGTTAGAAATCAGTGTTAAATTAAAAAACAAAGTGGTACAAGAAAGTAGGGAATTACTGGGGTAGAAGGGGCTACACGACAATTGAGATGGTCAGGGAAGGCCTCAGTGAGAAGAAGGCTTGAAAGAGCTGTAAGACGACCACCAGGATATGGGGAAGAATAGCCCTGTGGGCAGAGGACGCAGTGATTGCGATGCCCCATGTTAGGAAAAGGAGAGTGACAAGACAAGAAACCAGACAGGACACAGGGCACCAGGTCACCAAGATCCTGGCTGGCTACGCAAACATCCCAAATTTCACCTATTGTGGGTGGGTCACAATTATAAAAGAGGCCTTTCCTAATAATTGCAATCAGTGCAATCTGGTTTTTTGTACCCTCAATGAATCTCCAACAATTGAAAAAACATTTCACCGCCTAGTTCTAGTATTCACCTGTAGCTCTTATCTGCGGTAGTAATTACCGTGATATTCTAAGGGTGATTTTTTGCTTCCCTTCTTTCTTCTATATCATTTGCAATTCTTCTGTAAAGATGACTTTCCTTGTCCTCCGTTTATCTATTCATTCAATCATTTGTGTATGCTCATATGGACTCACAGGTACATGTTTTATTTGGGGGTTATAATTCAATATAGTCATTATTTATTGCATCTCTCTAATTGTTTTGGCTTTTGCTACTGGGGGTCATTTCAGGTTGTCTCCTGTGTCTTTTTGACAGGCTCTGATCCTTGTCTGTTGAGGCCTTTTTAATTTTCAGCTACTACAAAATGTTCCAGGCTCATCGAAATATACATGGCCTGCCCCAGCCATGTAGATTAACTCATGTATACACACATATCTATATCCACTCTTGTGTGTGTATGTACACACTTAATCTGTATCCTATATACACGTACATATGAATGTATGTGTATGTATTCATATGATGTATACTCTGATATAGCCCTGATTCTGATAGAGCACCACAGAGCTTAATTCCAGCTGCTTAATACCTTTCTTATTTTATAAATTCTTTCTCTGACAGCAAGAAACCTAGCTCATATTATCTACAATTTATTGACTTAATTGTTCAACTTAGTATACGAAGTAGTTTCAGAAGCCCAGCACCTTGGCTTTTAATCAAAGTGGAAGGGATACTCCTATTTTATGACCATCTTTACAATTATTCTAACAATAATTAGAATAATTAGTACAGTTCACATACAACATTTGGCACCAGAAAACCCTTAAGAGCATCCTCCAGGTCCCCTTGGTAGCAAAGAATGTAGCTAATCATTGGGTGAAATAAATGGCTTGAAGATATTGCCAGGTGAAAAGAAGGGCTGGGCACCTTGTGGCACACGTGTTGGGACTTGAGTAGAGTCGTGTGTGGTGGTCACAGATACCAAAGTGGCTGGACCACAGATATATTAAGGGTTGTTGCAATTGGCTTTGTGGGTTAGTGCTTGTCACTGCTGAGGTTTATATGTCTCTGTGCGTTGAAAGCATATGTATAAGAAAGCTTTCGCAGGTCAGACGTGGACACAGGTAGAATGCTTTGAAGTAGCGTGTGGAACAAAGGGGAATATAAAGAAGCAGTTCAACAGGACTGAAATGGCTTGCTGAATACTCTTCCTCAGTCTGCTAAAATGACACTTATCTTTCATAATGATGTTGTCATTATAAGCCCAAAGAAAGCAGAAACTTAAGATTAAATAGTTTCCCCTAAATACTTTTAATGAACACTTCTCCAAATTTATTTTTGTTCAAGATACGTATGTGTGCATTTTTAGTAAACGAATACAACAGGAATTTTAAGACAGTTAAAACACAGAACCTGTGTCACCAAAGGTTTACTGAACATGTGGACAGAGACCGACAGTTTTCCTGAATACACACAATGGAAGTCAGCATTGGAGTGTCCACATCATGTTGTCTGTGGGCCTGAGCCTGTCTATCTTTTATCCTTCATCACAGATGGGAATTATAGAATTTTTACCTATGTCTTTGTTATGTAATTCCTATGTTCCTCCATGAACCATACTTATTTCCCTCCTTCCTTCCTTCCTTCTTCCTTCCTTCCTTCCTTCCTTCCTTCCTCCCTCCCTCCCTCCTTCCTTCCTTCCTTCCTTTCTTCCTACCTTCCTTCCTCCCTCCCTCCCTCCTTCCTTCCTTCCTTTTTCCTTCCTTCCTTCTTCCCCTCTCTCCCTCCTTCCTTTTTCCTTCCTTCCTTCCTTCCTTCCTTCCTTCCTTCCTTCCTCCTTCCTTCCTTCCTTCCCTCCCTCCCTCCATCCTCCCTTCCTTCCCTTCCCTTCCCTTCCCTACCCTTCCCTTCCCTTCCTTTCCCTCCCCTCTTC